>NC_091958.1:23117427-23189927 GCF_031021105.1 Erythrolamprus reginae | reverse complement strand
AGAATACCTTCAGGACCGCCTTCTGCCACACGAATTCCAGCGACCAAGTTGGCCTTCTCCGGGTCCCGTCGACAAAACAATATCATCTGGCGGGACCCAGGGGAAGAGCCTTCTCTGTGGCGGCCCCGGCCCTCTGGAATCAACTCCCCCCAGAGATTAGAACCGCCCCCACACTACTTGCCTTTCGTAAGCTACTCAAAACCCACCTATGTCGCCAGGCATGGGGTAACTGAGTTGCCCCTAGGCTATGGTAGATTTGTGTATGGTATGACTGAGTTGTATGGTTTTAATAATGGGTTTTTTAATGTGCTTTTTTAACATATTGGATTTGTGATATTGTATTCTGTTGTGAGCTGCTCCAAGTCCTCGGACAGGGGCGGCATACAAATCTAATTAATAATAATAATACAGTGTTCCCTCGATTTTCATGGGGGATGCGTTCCGAGACCGCCCGCGAAAGTCGAATTTCCGGGAAGTAGAGATGCGGAAGTAAATACACCATTTTTGGCTATGAACAGAATCCCAAGCCTTCCCTTAACACTTTAAAACCCTAAATTACAATTTCCCATTCCCTTAGCAACCATTTAGATTATTACTCACCATGTTTATTTATTAAAGTTTATTAAAAACAATGTTTTTTAAAGGGAGATGAAAGTTTGGCATTGACATATGACGTCATCGGGCAGGAAAAACCGTGGTATAGGCGGAAAAACCGCGAAGTAATTTTAATTAATATTTTTGAAAAAACGTGGTATAGACGTTCCGCAAAGTTCGAACCCGCGAAAATCGAGGGAACACTGTAATAATAATAATAATAATAATAATAATAATAGTAGTAGTAGTACAAGGCCCCTTCCAACTCTGTTAATCTAATCTAATCTAAAAATGTTATGTCTAGCTTCTCAGAATCTTTTTCCGAAGAGTTTTACACCAATATGGTCTCCAGATGGAACAGAAAGTGCGAAGAACAAAATTGTGTAGCGATTCTGGGAATCGAAGGAGAAACTAATTTGTTCTTTAGGGGTACTAGGTACGGGAAGTCACTAGGGAATACTAGGTACAGGAGAAAGAAATTTATTTTGACACAAATGCCAAGGACAATCTGTATTCAGGTAGAAGGATCTGTCCTTTTTTTAAAAAAAAAAATAGCTTTCTTCCACTTCGATTGAAATTTCTCAGGAAATAAACTTTCTGGATCCCTGTTCAAACACATGTTTGAAAAGAAGAATTTGAGGGGGGAGGGCTGGCTGTCTTCCCATACTTGAGGGGCTGCCACAGAGAAGAAGAAGGTGACTTATTCTCCAAAGCACCTGAGGGCAAACAAGAAGCTTATCCAACAAAATGCAATTCAGTGTTGATCAGGAGAGAGCCAAAACATACAAAACTTTCACCAGAGCAATCCTTGAATACAGCTCATCTCTCTCAAACCCACACCGCATTTCAGACATAAATACATTAGAAAGCATCCAGAGATACTTTACGAGAAGAGCCCTCCACCCCTCTACTTGCAACAGAATATCGTAACACAACCATCAATGACATCAATGACCTTTGTGATTACATCACAAGCAACTGTGTCCTCTTCGCCAACGATGTAAAACTCTTCAACACCACCGATAACACAGCTACTCTCCAAAAAGACCTTGATGCTGTTTCTGAGTGGTCTAACACATGGCAACTCCAAATCTCAACTAGCAAATGTTCTGTCCTACACATTGGGAAGAAGAATCTGAACTCCAAATACGAACTGAATAATCAAATTATCACAGATAATCCCCACTCGGTTAAAGACCTTGGTATACTAATAACAAAAGATTTAAGTGCCAAAACCCACTGCAACAATATAGCCAAGAAGGTTTCAAGAGTTGTAAACCTAATCCTACGTAGCTTCTGCTCTGGCAATCTCACACTACTTACCAGAGCTTACAAAACTTTTGCCAGACCCATCCTCGAATACAGCTCATCTGTTTGGAACCCATATCGCATCTCAGACATTAACACCCTTGAAAATGTCCAAGGAAACTTCACCAGAAGAGCCGTTCACTCCTCTATTCGAAATAGAATACCCTACGAGACTAGACTTTCAATCCTGGGCCTAGAAAGTTTAGAACTAAGACGCCTTAAACAAGATCTAAGTATTGCCCACAAGATCGTATGCTGCAATGTCCTGCCTGTCAGCGACTACTTCAGCTTCAATCACAACAACACAAGAGAACACAACAGATTTAAACTTAATATTAACCGCTCCAAACTTAACTGTAAAAATATGACTTCAGTATATAGATATATACCCACTAAAACCCTCATTGTGTATTGGACCAAATGAATGAATGAATGAATGAATGAATGAATGAAGGAAGGAAGGAAGGAAGGAAGGAAGGAACAAACAAACAAACAAACAAACAAACCAGATTTGAAATCCTAGGCTTAGAAAGCATAGAGCTTTGCCACCATAAACACAACCTATGCATAGCCCCATAAAATCACCTGCTACAACGTCCTTCCTTTCAATGACTACTTCAGCTTCAACCACAACAATACATGAGCACATAACAGATACAAACTCAGAGTTAACCGCTCCAAACCCGACTGTAGAAAATATCACTTCAGTAACCTAGTTGTTAATGCATGGAACTCACTATTGGACGCTGTTGTTTCATCACCCAAGCCCAAAACCTTTACCCTTAGACTATCCACTGTTGACCTCATCCGATTCCTAAGAGGTCAGTAAGGGGTGTGCATAAGTGTATCAGCATGCCTACCGTCCCTGTCCTAGTTTCTCTCTGATTAGTACCAATATCCTGTATATAAACAATGTTATTTCTTTGTATATTACCATTACCTACTTGACAAAATAAATAAATCAAATAGAATCCAAAAATATTTCACAAGAAGAGTCCTCCACTCGCAACAGAATTCCTTATGCCACCGGGCTTGAAATCTTGGGCTTAGATAACTTAGAACTACGTCGCCTTCGAACCGATCTAAATATAGTTCATAAAACCGTCTGTCACAATGTCCTACCTGCCAATGACTACTTCAGCTTCAACTACAACAATACATGAGCACACAATAGATATAAAGTTAATGTAAACCATTGCAAACTTGATTGCAAAAAATAGCACTTGAGCAACAGAGTGATCAATGCCTGGAATGTACTACCTGACTCAGTGGTTTCTTCCCGAAACCCAAAAAACTTTAACCTTAGATTATCTACTGCCGACCGCACCCCATTCCTAAGAGGTCTATAAGGAGCATGCATAAGCACACCATCGTGCCTACTGTGCCTGTCTTACTGTCCTATTGTCCTAATTTACCTTATATTAATGTTTAAACCTATACCTGCTATCTTGTGCATAGAACAGGATCACGGAGACGTCTTCAGACAGGGCTGGCTCTTTGGCTTTGTAATGGAGATGAGCACCGCCCCTTAGAGTCGGGAACAAGTAGCACATATATGTGAGGGGAACCTTTACCTTTTATGCCAGGACAGGATTCATATAACCAGATCTGTTCAGTTAACATAGCCGCAATAAGATTGATCTAATGCTGCAGAATCTTTTAGGTTTCATTAATATTAAGATGAGTTAGATTTGTGGTTTAGTGTGATCTTTGAACCTAGGCTCTTGGGTAAGCTTGCAGCTCAATTATATTTGCCCAGGAAGAAGACGGATTAGGTTAGTAAGCATATTAGGAAACTTATATGAGTTAGCAAGTATAAAAACAGAAATATGACTTCATTTGACAAACCATGATTGAACTCACCACAGGAAAGAAGTCAGGGTAAGCCAGCTTTGGATTATTATAATAATTATTATTATTATTGTAGCTTGCTATGCTGATTTGATCTGGAGGAGAGAGGGAGGGAGAGAGGGGGGAGATAGAGAGAAAGAAAGAGAGAGGGAGGGAGGGAGAGAGAGAGAAAGAGAGAGGGGGAGGGGGAGAAAGAGAGGGAGGGAGAGGGAGAAAGAGAAGGGGAGGGAGAGGGAAAGGGAGGGAGAGGGAGGGGGAGGGAGAGACAGAGAGACAAAGAGAGAGGGAGAGAGGGAGAGAGATGGAGAGCCAAAGAGAGGGAGGGAGGGAGAAAGAAAGAGAGAGGGAGAGTGAGAGAGAAAGAGGGAGACAGGAGAGAGAGAAAGAGTAGGTGATGTGTGACAATTTGACAACTTTGCTTATGCTGTGACATTCTTCAGTGGCATGAAAGAGGAAAAATCTTTTGCCTTTTAAAGCCAGAGATAAGGATCTCAGCATGAACCTCAAGGCAGCAAAACAATTCAAAACCCAACATCAGCAACTCTGCTCCCAAAAGTACATTAAAGCCATTTTTGTTTTGTTTCACAAAAGTTGGTGTGTTCAGAAGAGATCGCTCAGCCTGGAACCCTTCAGGAGTCACCAATGTCCTGTGGCCCAGAGGAATTTATCGAACGACCTCAAGTTCCAAATTGCCTGCCTGTAACAAATCTATAATTAAGCATAATTTTAATCTTAAAATATACTACAGGGCCTTTTTATGTTGGCGACAGTGGTTGACACGACTTCATGTTAAAGTTCTTTGAAGAACAACAGGGCGGCTACTCGCAGAAGTATATATTAGCAGTTTTAAAATACACCCTGGCACATTCGTGGTTGACCAAGAACCGAGCAAGCAGCCCTTGAAAGTTATAAAGCAAATGCAGAAAAATGCCATCTTCTTCAGACGTGGCAGAAGGTCCGAATTTATTTCACTTCCTTACTTTTGCCCTGTGCATACGTAAGATTTAAAGTTCCTGACATAAATTTCTGCATGCAGGCTTTGCCTCTTGTCAGCAAATTCCATCGCTGTTTCTTAACTGCTGTTCTGAAAAGCAACGCGGCCATTCCAAACGGCACAATAGCAATTTGTCATTTATTTATTATATTTATCCTGTCTTTTCTAAGAGGAGCTCCGGAGAGCCATGAGCAGTTTCTACTGACGCATGACTCCTATATTAGTCTCAATGCTCGGAGAAACAGAGAGTGGTTCAAGTTCAAGCAGAGAGCTTCATGGCTTAAAGGGGACATTTAATTTTTTTTAAAAAAATATTGTTTCAACTCCTCCCCTTGGGATATAACCATAGGGCACTGCATGCCAAAGCAACTAGACAGAGAAAGGATTTTTTTTTCCCTTGTGCTGCCACTCTGATGAACATCTAATTCCCACAGTACTGTCTTAAGGGCTAAGTAGTATCTTTACCAGAGGTGGTTTCAGCGGGTTCTGACCAGTCCTGGAGAATCAGTTGCAGAAATTTTGAGTAGTTCGGAGAACCGGTGGTGGAAATTTTGAGTAGTTCAAAGAACTGGTAGCAAAACTTTTGAGTAGTTTGGAGAACCAGTGGTGGAAATGTTGAGTAGTTCAGAGAACCAGTACCAGAAATTTTGAGTGTTTCAGAGAACTGATAGCAGAAATTTTGAGTAGACAGGAGAACCAGTAGTGGAAATTTGGAATAGTTTGGAGAATCAGTAGCAGAAATTTGGAGTACTGTAGTTCAGAGAACCAATGGTGGAAATTTTGAGTGGTTTAGAGAACCAGTAAATACCACCTCTGATTGGCTCCGCCCCCATCTAGTCTCTGCCTCCTGAGTCCCAGCTGATCGGGAGGAAATGGAGATTTTACGGTATCCTTCCCCTGCCACACCCACCAAGCCACGCCCATAGAACCAGTAGTAAAAAAATCTGAATCTCTCCACTGAGACTCTTTACCCATGTAGTATGGCTATATTACTTTTATCCTTCTCCTCAGTTCCACTGCCTTTTATTATTGATATCATTATTATGATTATTATTACTTTGATATTATGATTATTTTTACTTTGTTATTTTGCAACCAACTCCCCCCAGAGATTAGAATTGCCCCCACCCTCCTTGCCTTTCGAAAGCTTCTTAAAACCCACCTCTGCCGCCAGGCATGGGGGAACTGAGATACTCTTTCCCCCTAGGCCTTTACAATTTTATGCATGGTATGTCTGTATGTATGTTTGGTTTTATAATACGGGTTTTTAACTGTTTTAATATTGGATTGTTATATGCTGTTTTTATTGCTGTTGTTAGCCGCCCCGAGTCTACGGAGAGGGGCGGCATACAAATCCAATCAATCAATCAATTAATCAATCAATAAACAAACAAACAAACAAATGCTAAGATCTCGTGTTTCACCCTCCTCAGGCTCCAAAGGCTTCCCTGGAGCCAGGGGAGGATAAAAATGCCATCTCCCATCTCCCTGGAGGCTCTCTGGAAGCTAAAAACGCCCTCCTAGAGCGTCTGTGCAAGCCAAAAATCAGCTGGCCAGCACACACAGGCACGTTGGAATTGAGCTAGGGCAACGGCTTGCATGCCAGCAGATATGGCTCCGCGTGCCACCTGTGGCACCCGTGCCAAAGGTTTGCCATCACTGGTCTATTACTCTGAAAATATCTGATCTCGTTTCATCTTGGAAGCTAAGCAGGATCGTGCATGTTGAGTAATTGGTATTCTTATTCACTAAGAATAAGGGGTGCTGTAGGTTTTTCTACTTCAGCACTCAGGTTGGTGTAAAGTCAGGGAACTGGATTGGCCCAGGAAGTAGTTCTCCCCTAAACCCTCTAACTCTCCCCCAAACTCCCACTCCCCACCTCTCATCCCCTAAACCAGGGTGAGGCAAAGTTGGCTCTTCTATGACATGTGGCCTTCAATTCCCAGAATTCCTGAGCTAGCATGATTCTCTCAAGAATTCTGGGAGTTGAAGTCCACAAGTCATAGAAGAGCCAACTGTGCCTACCCCTGCCCTAACCTTTTTTTCCTTGGGTGACGAAAGAGCATGCATGCATGCTATTGCACATGCATGAGTGCCGACACCCATAATTCAAAGACTGGGGAGGATGAAAACAGCTTCCCTCACCCCACAGAGGCCCTCTGGAGGCTGGAAATGGCCTGTTTCCTAACTTCTGGAGGGCTTCGTGTTTCACCCTCTCCAGGCTCCAAAGGCTTCCCTGGAGCCGGGGATGGGTAAAAACGCCCTACCCCATCCCCCTGGAGGCTCTCTGGAAGCCAAAAATGCCCTTCTGGAGCTTCTGGGCAGCCAAAAACCAACTGGCTGGCACACACATGCAGGTTGGAGCTGAGCCAGGGCAACGGCTCGTGTGCCAGCAGATATGGCTCCGTGTACCATCAGTGGCGCCCATGCCATAGGTTCGTCATCACTGCCCTAAGCGCTCAACTATGGTTGTTCAGTTTTTGGATCCATTTTTCTCTCAGCTCAGTGAAGCTCCCAGAATTTGGGGAGAAAAAAAGAGAGGGAAGGAGGAAGGGAGACAGGATATAAATTTATCAGAGAAGTAATTAAACAAAAGAGACAATCTAAAGCTATGAAAATGACAGTTTCTCCTAGCTTTAAAACATTTTTTTTCCCAAACTCGATCAGGCCTCCTTTAAGGCCTGGCACTCTTTTTTTTTTTTTTTTTAAATGTGCTTCCAAAGGTGAGAAACTCAGCTCCCTCTTTTCTGGCTACTGTAGCTGAAACAGATTTCAAGGCTGCAAAAATAGGATTGAGTGCAGGCAGCCAACCTGAGGCCCCCATTGACTGTTCTAGCTGTAGAAAATCCAAAGCAGAGGTTTAAGGATGCCTACTATGGCACATTCATTGAGGCAGGACAAAGTTTCATCCCCAATCTTGCAGTCTATAGAACAGTGAATGGAGAGCCAGGGGCTGATTTTCACCCAACATAGAAAGCCATTCCATGGGGTTTTTGATTAATAATAATAATAATAATAATAATAATAATAATAATAATAATAATAATAAAAATTAGATTTGTATGCCGCCCCTCTCCAAGAACTTGGGGCAGCTCGCAACAATAACAATGTACAAATCCAATATTTAAATACACAATTTAAAAACCCTTATTAATAAAACAATCACACAACCCAATCAAACCATACATAAAGCAGTAGTTAGGGAAGGTGTGAATTTCCCTGTGCCTGGCGGCAAAGGTGAGTTTTCAACAACTTACAAGGAGTGTGGGGGCAGTTCTGATCTCCGGGGGGGAGTTGGTTCCAGAGGGCTGGGGCCGCCACAGAGAAGGCTCTTCCCCTGGGCCCTGCCAGACGACATTGCTTTGTTGACGGGACCCGGAGAAGGCCCACTCTGTGGGACCTAATTGGCCACTGGGATTCGTGCGGCAGAAGACAGTCCCAGAGGTATTCTGGTCCAATGCCATGTAGGGCTTTGTAGGTCATAACCAACACTTTGAATTGTGACCGGATTATGGCTTGGTTTGCTGTGCAAAGCAAACTTTGATGACCTGGAGGTGGCACAAAGGCAACATAGTCAGATAACTGGTATGAGTTCCATTATTAGCACCAACTTTGCCCCTAACATCCTATTTACTATCTGGCCTGGAGAAAAAGTATCCCACAAACCCACAGCAGCTTCTGGCCGCAGATGTAGGGTTTCCTGCCTATGCAGGGGGTTGGACTAGAAGACCTCCACGGTCCCTTCCAACTCTGTTATTATTATTATAATAATTATTATAATCCAGTCCAAACACTGTAAGTACAATAACTGCAATCAATCACTCCAGCAGGGCCAGATAATGAGTCCCAGAAGTGAAGAAGAGATTGACCGATTCTCCCAAGTACAGAAGGACAGGACAAGCAGTATCAGATGAAAAATAATTAAAGAGACATCCAACCTGGAACTAAGGAAACATTTGCAGACAGTGAGAACAATTAATCAGTGGAATAGCTTACCCTACAGAAGTTGTGGGTGCTCCAGGTTTTTCAAGAAGAGACTGGATGATATAGGGCAGTGATGGCGAACATTTTTTCCTCGGGTGCCAAAAGAGCGTGTGCACACACTATCGCACATGCGCGAGTGCACACGCCCATAATTCAATGCCTGGGGAGGGCAAAAACAGCTTCCCTCGCCCCCCAGATGCCCTCTGGAGGCCAGAAATGGCCTGTTTCCCAACTTCTGATGGGTCCAGTAAGCTCGTGTTTTGACCTCCCCAGGCTCCAAAGGCTTCCCTGGGGCATAATAATAATAATAATAATAATAATAATAATAATAAGAAGAAGAAGAAGAAGAAGAAGAAGAAGAAATATTAGTTGTTGTGAGTGGCTCAACAAATAATACATGAGATACAAATCCAATATTAAAAACAATTTTAAAACCCTTATAAAAAACAATCATACAGTTCAGACAAACCATGCATGAAATGGAACAGCTAGGGGGTATGTCAGTTTCCCCAAGCCTGGTGAAAAGGTGGGTTTTCAGAAGTTTGTGAAAGGCAAGGAGGGTGGGGGCAGTCCTGATCTCCAGGGGGAGTTAATTCCAGAGGGCCGGGGCCGCCACAGAGAAGGCTCTTCTCCTGGGTCCCACCAGATGACATTGTTTAGTTGACGGGACCCGGAGAAGGCCAACTCTGTGGGACCTAATCGGTCGCTGGGATTCATGCGGCAGAAGGCGGTCCCCCATCTCCCCCCAGGCTCTCTGGAAGCTAAAAACACCCTCCCAGAGCCTCTGTGCGGGCCAAAAATCAGCTGGCCAGCACACACATGCACGTTGGAATTGAGCTATGGCAACGGCTGTCAAGCAAACCAAAAAAAGCATCTGAGAGAATAAATGAACTTCCACGTCTTATTCCTTTAGCGTAGAGTCATATTTATTAACAAAGCCAATTTGGATTCAGCATGCTTCATTCCAACTTAAGGTCCCTTAAGATGACATCCAGGTCAAAAGCTCATCTCCCATCCCCACACCCACAAGGGCAAATCATGAGGACAAATCCAATCCAGGGATTTCTAATTCCTTCCTGTGTTCAGTTACTTTGGATTCTGCATGAAGGAATGTGTGCTACGTGGCATAATCTCTCACTCTCTCACTCCCCTGTGTATTATTTTTTTTTCTTACTACCAAAACTGTGTCAGGCCAGCCTTTGAATTCACATATTAACCTTGAGCCTGACAGGCGGCCTCCCCTAAGAATAGGGGTAGCACCCTTCCAAATCATCTTACCTCCCTCCTCCAAGACCCTTTGGCTTGTTCGGATAATTTTCATAGAAACATAGAAGACTGACGGCAGAAAAAGACCTCATGATCCATCTAGTCTGCCCTTATACTATTTCCTGTATTTTATCTTAGGATGGATATATGTTTATCCCAGGCATGTTTAAATTCAGTTACTGTGGATTTACCAACCACGTCTGCTGGAAGTTTGTTCCAAGGATCTACTACTCTTTCAGCAAAATAATATTTTCTCACGTTGCTTTTGATCTTTCCCACAACTAACTTCAGATTGTGTCCCCTTGTTCTTGTGTTCACTTTCCTATTAAAAACACTTCCCTCCTGGAACCTTATTTAACCCTTTAACATATTTAAATGTTTCAATCATGTCGCCCCCCCACCTTCTGACCTCTAGGCCAGTGTTTCCCAATCTTGGCAACTTGAAGATATTTAGACTTCAACTCCCAGAACTCCCCAGCCAGCATCCGCTGGCTGGGGAATTCTGGGAGTTGAAGTCCAAATATCTTCAAGTTGCCAAGGTTGGAAAACACTGCTCTAGGTGACATAGATTGAGTTCATTAAGTCTTTCCTGATACGTTTTATGCTTAAGACCTTCCACCATACATGTAGCCCGTCTTTGGACCCGTTCAATTTTGTCAATATCTTTTTGTAGGTGAGGTCTCCAGAACTGAGCACAGTATTCCAAATGTGGTCTCTATATAGCGGGATCATAATCTCCCTCTTCCTGCTTGTTATACCTCTAGCTATGCAGCCAAACATCCTACTTGCTTTCCCTACCGCCTGACTGCACTGTTCAATGCATTTTCATGTATTTTTTTTCCTTACTACGAAAACTGTGTCAGGCCAGCCTTTGAATTCACATATTAACCTGACAACGGCTTCTGTGCCATAAGATATGGCTCCATGTGCCACCTGTGGCACCTTTGCCATAGGTTCGCTACCACTGATGTAGGGTCATGAACAGTATTGGGTTGCTGCCTGGACAGGGGAGGGAACGGCGCACCAGTAGCAGAAATGGAGCTGTGCGTGCAGCTCCGGGTGACTTCTGCTCATGTGCAGGAAGGAAAATTTTGCGAGTGGATGTGCACACGTGTGAGATTTTGGCCATTTTTGGCAATTTGTTTTGCTTCCATGCATGCCTGGAAGCAAAAAAAAAAAAAGGGCAAAATCTCATGCGCCAGCGCATCTTCTTGCGAGATTTGCTTCCTGCTCCAACATGTCCATGCGCACCCGCCGATCACCCAAAGCTGTGTGTGCACGCATCAGCATTGGTAGCGGTGGTACATTAGATTCCCCGCCTGGTCATGAAATATCCACAAGGAAACAATCAAACTCAGAGAGCAACAGGGACCCTACAATTGAACCCTGAACTGAAAATATTCTCTTCTAGAACACAGCACATGGAATAATAGGGTTGGAAGAGACCTTGGAGGTCTTCTAATCATAGAATGTAAGGACTGGAAGATACTTTGAAGACCATTGACTCTAATCCTTATTCAATGCAAGAATTCACTGCTAAAGTTTCCTGATTGTTGTGGTTGGCTCTGGCCCAGCTCCTGCCCCAGGGAATGGGGAGGTGGATGCAGGGGGAAATTCAACATGTCACAGGTCTGTGTCATTGCTGACAGAATCAGTTCAGAGTTTAGGTTCCTCAGACGAAGAAGAAGGTGGGAGTGACTCGGCAGAGGAGGGCTTGGCACATAGCCAAGGCAGTCAATCTTCCTTATCTTCTATAGCTTCAGATGATGACATTTTGGACCCCCACAAGCGCAGGATTATGCGTAGAAGAGACCAAGTAAGAACATATTACAGGAAATAAGGGAGGCCACCTGTGTTTGGGTGGGGCTCCAGTAATTAGGGCTGCTGCTATAAATAGCAGCATGTGGGTTTGGCCATTGTGGAAGAATATCTGTTGCAGGTTCGTCAGGAATCTTGTGTGCTGGACTTTGTTGCTTTTTCATGCCTTTGAAACCAAAGCAGAGCAGCGTGTGTGTGTGTGTGTGTGTGTCTCCCTTCCTTGGAAGAAGAAGGGGCGTGAAGTTTCTCCACAGCTGCTGGCTAAGTACTTAATGACTGCTTAAGGGACATTGTACAGACTACCTACCGGGTTGTTTTGGGAAGAGTGCTCTTTGCAATACAAAAAGAGGGCTTAGTTTATTTTGACTTTTGTGATAAAGAACATTATTTTGAATTTTCAAACGTGTGTGTGTGTGTGTGTGTCTGAAATTTGTATCCTTCAATTTTCGATGATAAATGACCCTCTGTTTAAACATCTCTAGTAAAGGAGAATCCCTCCATTTCTTGTGGCAGTCAGTTCCACCAATTAATTGCTCTTGCAAAGAAATTCTTCCTGCCATCCTGCTGAAGTCTACTTCCTTATAATTGAAATCTTTGTTTCATTCTCTGACTTCTGGAACTGTTGTGAATATTTCTCCCCACCACCACCCCACTCCTTCATGATGGTTCTTGAGATCCATGAAGGCAGTTCTGAGATCTCCCCAAAATCTCTTCTCCAAGTGAAATAGATCCCATGTCTTCAATATTTTCCAAACATTTCATCTACCTCTTGTTGTCTTGAAATAAGTCACTGCCACTCAAAGTTTCCTGTAAAAGGGCACAAGCAAACATTGGAGACTGAATACTGGATTTAAGGGAACGTTGGCTTGACTATAATTACTTGCATCAAGATTCAGATTGTCCAAGAATCTGCTTATACAGTTCTACAGAGGAATCATTCATTGAGTCTGTCATTTGTACCTATCTAGTTTGGCACAGCAACAAACAGGGCAGATACAGACTTCAACGAATAATTAGGACTGCAGAAAAAAAAACAATTGCAACCAGCCTGCATAAGTCAAAAAGAGGGTGGTGAAAATATTTACTGACCCCTCGCCTCCTGGACACAAACTGTTTCAACTCCTACCCTCAAAACGTCACTACAGAGCACTGCACACCAACACAACTAGATGCAAGAACAGTTGTTTTCCGAACGCCGTCACTCTGATAAACAAATAAACTGTCAAACTATTTACTAAATCTGCAGTACTATTTCTACTAGTTTTTTCTCATCATTCCTATCAGCCATCTCTTGCCACTTATGACTCTATGACTGTAGCTTGTTGCTTATATCCTTAAGATTTTTATTAATATTGTTTCCTCATTGCTTATTTGACCCCTCTGACAATCATTAAGCATTTTATCTCATGATGCTTGACAAATGCATCTTTTCTTTATGTACACTGAGAGCATCTGCACCAAACACAAATTCCTTGTGTGGCCAATCACACTTGGCCAATAAAGAATTCTACATAAACTCTTTCGTCTCCTCCCTTCAGGGCGCTTCTGTAGGGCATTGCACGCCAAAACAAAGACAATTTATTTTTCTCTTGTGCCACCGCTCTGCAGAACACCTGATCACCATAGAACTGTCTTATTTTACCCATGGATATTTTACCCATGTAGAAGGGCCGTATTGCTACCACCCTTGCCATCTTTCTCATCTTCTCATATTTCTCACCTCCCTTGGCCAATACAGATTTCTGTTCTGTTCTGGCCAATATTAATTCATCAAATATTCCTCTTACCCACCATGCCCATTTTTTCCTTTTCACTTAATTTGCATGGGGCAGAGGGAAACCTGCTTTTCTTTAACTTCTAAAGAGATACATCAGTTCCTTCTGACCTTGCCCCAGCTGTTTTGTTGCTATTATTGATGAATTTGTTTGGCTGGGAAAACAGGGACTGCACACTCCAAAGCTTGCCCACCATCCTGTAAAAATTTATCTAGCTAAAGATATTGGGGTGGTAATGGAGCACTGTGGGTTGATTGTTTTCCGTCTCACAGGCAAGACAGGCCCTTTTTAAAGAAATGTATTTTTAATTTCAGGCGTCTTTTAAAGGGATTAAAAGTCCAATAAACAGGGAGATCAGATACATGGCTGATAGTAGAGGAAATTGTATTTGCAATCTCATTAAAGGGGTAGACCACTTCTGTTGTTCTATAAAGAATGACAGGAAATCTTTGCTGCACTCGCATCCATCCCATAATTTTCTACAGTCAGCTCCAATCCTTTCCCACACATGCCCCCAGGGTGTTTATTGCCATTATTTAGATATTCTCGTTACTGCCCCTCAAATTTAGCCTCCCAAATGAAACCGTATTGAATGTTTTCAGCCATGCTCTGCTTCAAATGCAATTGCTAAAAAAAGCAACAGCCACATTCTACCTTCTTAAGGTTACGATCAAAGCTGTCACTTGTGTTACTATAGAAACCAGCATTTCTATCAGTTATATGTAGCACATAAACACAGGGGTCTTTTAAAAATAAATATATATATTCCCAATGCAAGATTTTAGCTAAGTGGGTAGTGGTGGTAAGTTGCTGGTAGCTTACACAGCAATTGTTAATAGCTATGGACATATTGCAAAATTATAGTGGCTAGCCTTGTCGTGGGTTGCTGTCCCTGACAACTCAGAAAGGAGGAGGAGGGAGGGAGGGGAGGGGAAAGGGGAAGATGAAGGGAAAGAGGAAGGAGAAGGAAGGAAGAAGGGAAGAGAAAGGAGGAGGGGACAAGAGGAGGAAGAGGGGGAGGATGAGGAAGGCAGGAGAAGGAGAAGAGAGGGAGAAAGAAAGAGAAAGAGAGGGAGACTCTAAACTCCACGTCAGGAAATACGACCTTAGTAACCGAGTAGTTGAACTCACTACCTGACTCTGCAGTATCATCACCAAACCCCCAAAACTCTTATCCATTGTTGACCTCTCCCAATTCCTAAGAGGTCAGAAAGGGGCATGCATGAATGCATCAGCATGGCCTCCGTCCCCTGTCGTAATGTTTCTCTCTTACTAGTATCATGTATATAAATATTGTTATATCTTTGCATACCACCAATACATATAAACAAACAAATAAATAAATTAGGGAGAGGGAGGAGGAGGAGGAGGAGGAAGAGAAGACTTTGCACCGATCTTTGTTCTGTGGAAGACTTAACACTCTAAAGGTACACAATCATCCATGTTATCATCCATGGAATTGGATGGAAAACCAGCTGATCTTTCTTACTTCAACACTACAACTGGTTTCTCTGCAGCAATACTCGAGGTGATTTAGACTCCCATCATGAAATCCATCCTATTTCCCACAAAAGGGCTCGATCTTCCTTGGGTTAGACTCCAACCCAGACAACCTCCTAAAGCTTGGGTTATTTGGGAGAAGAAGGAGAAGCTCTGGGCCAAGCAAACAGCACCTAACATGTCAACAGCCATTTAGGAAATGTAAAATAAACCCCGTCCTTTGTAACTTTTTAAAAAAAGATTATGTGTGCCTTCCAACAGTTGTAAAGAATCTCACCCAGTGGCTAAGTGAGAAGTAAACAGAACAATAGCCTTGGAGGACCTGCTTGGGAAGAACAAAGCATTGATACGAATCCCAAAAGACTTGAGACTTTCTTTCCAATGAAGGAGATCCGTCTATCTCGGGAAATACAAATTGTCCATTTTTTTTTATGTCCTAAAAGCAAGAAACGAACTTGTAGAAACAGAACAAGATTATCCTCCTTTGTCTTCTTGGAAGAGAAACTTTTATTGCATAGACTATTTTCACGAGGGAGTTTTTGAAGGAAAAGTAAAAAACCAAGATGAAATACAACAGAACCATCTAATTTTTGTGGAATGCATCGTACTATCTGAGGATAATACAAATTGTGGTCTGACTCATTGCAGGGTACCAAGAAGACCCAAATGGAAATAATTTCAGAGCACTCTTTCATCCACGCTACAAAAAAGTTACAAGAGTGTGTGTTTTTTCCCCCACCCTAATTACTCTGGAGAAGGGAGGGAGGATATAAAAAGAATGAACAGCCCAATCTGTTAAGCCCACACATTAATTAACTAATCTTATTTAGAACTTTGAGCCAAACAGTTTGATTAAGGTGACAGTCTGAATTAATCACAAAGCATGAATGCCAATATTTGTTACACAATTTACCGATTAGCAAAAAAATAATAATTGCAGAACAAGAGCCCTCCCCGTACGTGGAAAAATAAAAGTGTTCCCACCACACTCAGCAGAAGTTTGGGCATGAACCACAATGATATAATTGTAAGTGACAGTGTATTATAAACGGAAAGTCAAAATAGAATTTTGGTCCGAAGCAACTCACGAAAGGACGATGCCAAAAATTATTTTCCCAAAAGGCAAATGGATTCCTCGCTTTTTTTCCCTTTCAATAAGTTTCACTTCTCTTTTTTATTTTTTTATTTTAATTTAGTGATTACAACACAGAAAACAAAGACAAACATACAACAACTATCCCATCTTCTCAGCACTGGAAAAACGAAGGAAGTGAAAAAAATTTAAAAATCGCAGACTGCCCAGAAATGGATATGGTGACAAGGAGGTTGAAAGGGCAAGAGGACTGAGCACTATGCAGGATAAACTTTATAATTGGTTAGAAGAGAGAAATGGTAAAGGAAAATAAATTATAGAGATATTGAAAACTAATTAATAATTGTATTAATTGCATATACACTATAAGGAAAGTTAGCAATAAGAATAACAAAGAAATGTAAAAGTGTATAAATTTTAAATAATAATTCTTCCAATATTGAGCCGGGGTGGCGCAGCAGGTAAGAGTGCTGTACTGCAGGCCACTGAAGCTGACTGTAGATCTGTAGGTCAGCAGTTCAAATCTCATCACCGGCTCAAGGTTGACTCAGCCTTCCATCCTTCCGAGGTGGGTAAAATGAGGACCCAGATTGTGGGGGCAATAGGCCGGCTCTGTTTTTAAAAAGTGCTATGGCTAGCATGTTATAAGCTGCCCTGGGTCTAAGGAGAAGAGTGGCATAAAATAAATAAATAAGTAAGTAAGTAGGTAGGTAGGTAGGTAGGTAGGTAGGTAGATAGTTAGATAGATAGATAGATAGATAGATAGATAGATAGATAGATAGATAGATAGATAGATAGATAGATAGATAGATAGATAGATAAATATCTCTGATAACAACTTCTGAGGAAAATGGGGTTGTAAATAACCCAAATAGTTGTATGTTTGTCAACATGTTTCATTTCTCATCCAAGAAGTTTTTTTCTCAGGTGTTTAAAAAAGAAACCCAAGAAACTCCAGTTGACTTTTTGAAAAAAGCCCCTTGGAAAAAACCATGACCTGGATGATTGAGAATCTCTGTAGACATTCAGAAGGATATTTTTATTGTATTTTTTTTTACTGGAATGAAACAAAAATAACACTGGGGAACAGCAATTTCATTGTCTTAAATCTGTGACTTCTTTTCAACTAACTTTTAGCCTTCTGGACAGAGAAACATAGATGTATTTTCTTCTTTATCGGATTGTCTGAAATGTAAAATATGAAAATATTGGCTAGTTATGTAACCGCCTTCTGTAAGTTTGTAATCTTTAATTGGCTGCAGGTGGTACGACTGGGATCACAGGTAAGTTAATAAAAATAGTGATGCGTGCGCAGCTGCACAGCCCTGGCGTGCCCACACATGAGATTTGGCTGCTGCGCATGCACAGTAAGCAAAATCTCACACAAAGACACTTACACACGTGAGATTTTGGAAATTTTCAGCCTTTTTTTTTTTTTTGCATGCATGGAAGCAAAGAAATTGTCAAAGACTGCCGAAATCTCAGGCATGCAAGCGTTCTCATGTGAGATTTCACTTCTGCACACATGCGCAGAAACTGAATCTCATGCCAGGGGCGCACGCCCATACCATACATCCACACATGACTATGCACACTTCCGTGAGTGTACTGGTAACGCCAGCAGCGGGTGGCCCCTAAGTGTTTGCAACGTATTATTGTTTTTTAATGTCTTCGTTTTTGTATGATTTCTTTTTGTTTGTATGTTTTTGTATTTGTTTCAATAAAAAATTATTTTTTTAAAAAAAGAACTTTGAACAATGGAACCGCACAGTCACAAAAGACAATGATACAGAGATGGGAAGATGGGAAGGGAAAGAGGAGAGAGGCACAACAAATGTATAAAGTCTGTTCCAAATACAGTGATACCTTGTCTTACAAACTTAATTGGTTCCGGGACGAGGTTCTTAAGGTGAAAGGTTTGTAAGACGAAACAATGTTTCTCAAAGGAATCAATGGAAAAGCGATTAATGCGTGCAAGCCCAAAATTCACCCCTTTTGCCCGCCGGTTTCCCAGCGAAGGGAGCATCAGCAGCATCGCAAAAACACCAAAGTCCTCGAAACCCCACCTCCGGACCTCTGTGTTTTTTGCGATGCTGCGATTTCACTGAGGCTCCCCTCGCTGGGAAACCCCACCTCCGGACTTCCGTTGCCAGCAAAGCGCCCATTTTTGTGCTGCTGGGATTTCCCTGCAGCATCACAAAAACACGGAAGTCCGGAGGTGGGGACTCAGGGGAATCCCAGCAGCGCAAAAACAGGCACTTCGCTGGCAACAGAAGTCCGGAGGCAGGGCATCCCAGTGGCAGCGGTGGGTTTGTAAGGTGAAAAGAGTTTGTAAGAAGAGGCAAAAAAATCTTAAACCCCGGGTTTGTATCTTGAAAAGTTTGTATGACGAGGTGTTTGTAAGATGAGGTATCACTGTACATCTTGCACACACACAGACATACCCACAAAAGGGGCTTGATGGCTGCAAACTTTTCGAAGCGGTATTATGTTAATAAAATAATCCAATTCACAGTAAGAACCAATAAGAGCAGCATAATTACTTTGCACTATTAACTTTAGCTGAATACTAAGCTGCAAGTGGGAAATATTCATTTCCCATATTTAAAAAAGCAAAGTTTCCTTGGGGACTGTAATTCAGTTTAATGGTAGCCTGGCATGATGGCTAAACCTGAGCCAAGGTCGAGCCTGAAATTAAATTGGCTGGTGACTATATTTAGCGATGCATTTCTGTTAGCTTTGAAGGCTTCTTTGGGTGGGCGGGGGAATAACATGTGTTTGCGAAAAAGAGCTTTTGGTTTCCTGACAGTAATTTTTTTCCCCCTATCGAGGCCGTTTGTACTAACTGTGAGGTCTTCAGATGGAGAACCACTTTTGAAGAAAGAAGTTGATTGGACTGCTGTCAATGGATACGGATTTGCTTGATATGTTCCTCAAAGGGTTTTAATTGTTTTAATGCTTAAGATGTTTTAAATATTTTATTCTGTTGTTAAGCCGCCCGGAGTCCTTTGGGAGTTGGGCGACATATAGATTTAATAAATAAAATAATTTAATAAGTAAAGGTCTACAAACATTGTATGCCACTACGCCAATAAATTGGCATGATTGCATGGAGAGAGGATTAAGAAAAAGGCAAGAAGGCACGTAAGAGTGTGCAATTAAAACTCCACCCCTTTGTATGTGAACACACACACACATGTTGCATGTAAAAATGGGAGCGGATGCAGAATAAAATAGGATAGGATGGGATAGTATAGGATAGGATGGGATAGGATAGGACAGAATAACAGAGTTGGAAGGGACCTTGAAGGTCTTCTAGTCCAGCCCCCTGCTTAGGCAGGAAACCTTACACCACTTCAGACAGGTGGTTTATGTATGTATGTATGTATGTATGCATGCATGCATGCATGCATGCATTCATTCATTCATTCATTCATTCATTCATTCAATTTTTATGCCGCCCTTCTCCTTAGACTCAGGGCGGCTTACAACATGTTAGTAATAGCACTTTTTTTAACAGAGCCAGCCTATTGCCCCCACAATCCGGGTCCTCATTTTACCCACCTCAGAAGGATGGAAGGCTGAGTCAACCTTGAGCTGGTGATGAGAGTTGAACCGCTGACCTTCAGATCTACAAGTCAGCTTCAGTGGCCTGCAGTACAGCACTCTACCTGCTGCGCCACCCCAGCTCATATCCAACATCTTCTTTAAAACTTGCAGTGTTGGGGCATTTACAATTTCTGGAGACAAGTTGTTCCACTGATTAATTATTCTAAACTGTCAGGAAATTTCTCCTTAGTTCTCAGTTTCCTTCCAACATCTTGTGCCTGTACCTTCAAGTCAGCCCGTGTCCTTCTGCTGACCACGTGGACTATTCCTGCAGAGATTTTGGAAGTGGTGTGCCGTTGCCTACTTCCCAGGCTGACAGGGGGCGACTGGCCCAAAGTCACCTGGCTGCCTTTCTGCCTGAGGTAAGATTAGAACTCATAGGTTCTGTTGTGACCTATCCACATCCCACTCAGCTGGTCACAGATCCCAAGGACAGTTGTGGCCTGGTACCTTAGGCCTGTGTGTACTTGGCACTTGGGTCTGATAGCAAGGAAGTTGGAGAGGATGTGGGGTCAGAGGCTGGAAGCCAACCAGGGCCTGTTGCACTTCCCGAGGTGCACATGAGTGACTCAGGAGAAAAGGAGGAGCCTCTTCTTGATGGTAGGGTACGCAGAGTTGCCAGAAGGCACGAGTGGCTAAGCAAGAGGAGGTCTCGGCATGAATGGATCTGTAGAACAACTGGCCATGCCCTTAGGTTAAGGTTGAGTCACGTGATGCTTCAGTGCAGAAGTCAAGTTTTGTTATGTTCCAGATGCCCACTCAGATTTCTTTCTTGGGATATTATTATTTCAATGACCCCACATAAATCCTCAGAGAGGGGTGGCATATAAATCCAATAAATAAATAAATTATTCGGTGTTAGCGGTTCTGTATTAGCAAGAGAAGGATTTAGGGGTAGTGATTTCTGACAGTCTCCAAATGGATGAACAGTGCAGTCAGGCGGTAGGGAAAGCAAGTTGAATGCTTGGCTGCATAGCTAGAGGTATAACAAGCAAGAAGAGGGAGATTGTGATCCCACAGTATAGAGCGCTGATGAGACCACATTTGGAATACTATGTCCAGTTCTGGAAACCTCACCCAAAAAGATATTGATAAAAGTGAACGGGTCCAAAGACGGGTTACAAAAATGGTGGAAGGTCTTAAGCATAAAACTTATCAGGAAAGACTTCATGAACTCAATCTGTATAGTCTGGAGGGCAGAATGGAAAGGAGGGGACATGATCGAAACATTTAAATATATTACAGGGTTAAATAAGGTCCAGGAGGGAAGTATTTTTAATAAGAAAGTGAACGCAAGAACAAGGGGGCGCCGTCTGAGGTTAGTTGCAGGAAAGATCAGAAGCAACATTAGAAAATATTATTTTACTGAAAGAGTCGTAGATGCTTGGAACAAACTTCCAGCAGACGTAGTTGGCAAATCCACAGTAACTGAATTTAAACATGCCTGGGATAAACATAGATCCATCCTAAGATAAAATACAGGAAATAGTATAAGGGCAGACTAGATGGACCATGAGGTCTTTTTCTGCCGTCAATCTTCTATGTTGCTATGTTTCTAAATAAATAAATTTCTGCCCCAATCATGACCCTCTCCCCCCCCCCAAGTGTGTCATTAATCAAATTTGCCAAAGGAGCAATTTCACAGGTTGTAAAGATCACTCCCCTCCAGCCGCTGTGGGTAACCCTGGGAGACAGCCTTGAGAGACATTTTCCTGGAATGTGCTTCTGTTTTTGGCTGCCATGCTGCTTCGTAGGTTTCCCATCCCCCACCTTACCTATGGCAACTCAAGAGCAGGCCAGGGATGCTTTGCGAATTGACACAGAGGGCTTTGTGCTCTATCTTTGTGCTCCATACAATTGGGTTGCTATTGCATTTTCCCCGATTGCACACTAAGCCACAATTTGTTTCTGGTACAGATGGAGAGATTGGAGATGCCTTTTTTCTTGGTTTGAGGACACTCCATAGTGACCAGGCCTGATAGAATCAGTAAATATGTAATTTTCCTTTCCAGGCAAACGTGTTAATCTCTTGTCAAACATCCAGTCAAAAGAGGCAGGGATGCCAGACGATAGAGAGAGAGAAACTTTAGAAATGCCTCATGATCGCAGAATATTAACTCCTCTATTAACCGGTAACTCCAACTGTAATACAGTATTCATTTCTATGAAACATTAAAGCAATTAAATACAAATGGGGGGGGAGTTGTCACACCTTCCAAAGGAACAATTTTTCCCCCCACAATATTTATTAGGCAATAATGTTTGTTAGAATTCTCCTCACCCAGAACTGCTGTTTGCAGCTTGTTTGCATCTTACATGTCGGATATCATGTTTAAAGAGGCCCCGAATCCCAGCGACTGGTTAGGTCCCACAGAGTTGGCCTTCTAAGCAATGCTATCTGGCAGGACCAAGGGGAAGAGCCTTCTCTGTGGTGGCCACGGCCCCCTGGAATCAACTCCCCCCGGAGATTAGAACTGCCCCCACCCTCCTTGCCTTTCGCAAGCTACTAAAAACCCACCTATGTCGCCAGGCTTGGGGAAGTTGATATGCCCCTTAGCTACTACGATTTATGTATGGTTCAGTTGGGTTGTACGGTTAATTTTTTAATGATAAGGGTTTAAATCTGTTCTTTTTAATATTGGATTTGTACATTGTGTATTATGTTGTGAGCCGCCCCAAGTCTTCGGAGAGGAGTGGCATACAAATCTAATATATTATTATTATTATTATTATTATTATTATTATTATTATTATTATTATTATAGGCACTTTTACTTAAGAACATTTACTTGAAGATAATAATAATAATAATAATAATAATAATAATAATAATAATAATAATAATAATTTATTAGATTTGTATGCCGCCCCTCTCCAAAGACTCGGGGTGGCTCACAACAATAATAAAAACAATATAACAGTGATACAAATCTAATATTAAAAGAAAAGATATATAACACCCCAGCAATTAAAACCATACAGCACATACATATCAAACATAAAATATAAAAGCCTGGGAGAGATGTCTCAGTTCCCCCATACCTGGCGATATAAGTGGGTCTTGAGTAATTTGTGAAAGACAAGGAGGGTAGGGGCCGTTCTAATCTCCAGGGGGAGCTGATTCCAGAGGACCGGGGCCGCCACAGAGAAGGCTCTTCCCCTGGGGCCCGCCAAACGACATTGTTTGGTCGATGGGACCCGGAGAAGGCCAAGGTAGACAGAGGAGAGAAGGACAAAGAGAAGGAGAAGGATGAAAATTTGTCTCATCTCAATGAGGGGATGGAGATGGAGATAGATGGAGAAGGAAATAATGAAGGAGGAGGAGGTGGTGGAGGAGAAGGAAGAGAAGGAAGAGCTGCCTCATCTTCAGGGGAAGGGGAAGGAGAGGAAATGGAGAACGAAAAAGAGAAAAGGGAGGAGGAGGACAAGCTGTCTCACCTCCAGGAGAAGGGGGGACAAAGAGGAGGAGAAGGAGGAACAGGAAGAGGAGGAGGGAAAAGAGCAGGAGGGAGCAGGAGGAAGAAGAGGAGGAGGAAGAGCAGGAGAAGGAGAAGCCCATTCATGGGCAGCTGAAAAAAAATCTGTGCAATTACGTACTGTCCATGGTACTATGTTGTCACGTCAAAAGAGGTTCGATAACCTAGAACAGTGATGGCAAACCTATGGCACAGGTGCCACAGGTGGCATGCAGAACCATATCTGCTGGCACACGAGCCGTTGCCCTAGCTCAGCTCCAACGTGCATTTGTGTGCTGGCCAGCTAGTTTTTGGCTCTCACGTAGGCTCTGGGAGGGTGTTTTTGACTTCCAGAGACCCTCTGGGGAGGGAGAGAGTTTTTTACCTCCCCCAGCTTCAGGGAAGCCTTTGAAGCTTGGGGAGGGTGAAACACGAGCCTACTGGGCCCACGAGAAGTTGGGAAACAGGCCATTTCCAGCCTCCAGAGGGCCTCCAGGGAGTGGGGGAAGCTGTTTTCGCCCTTCCCAGGCCTTGAATTATGGGTGTGGGCACTCACGTATGCGCGGCAATGTGCAAGCACGCTCTTTCAGCACTCAAGGGAAACCTGACCTAGGTTATAGGCTTCTACTATGTAGCAACCTGTAATTTCTATTCCCAGTGGTCAGTCAGGACTGAACACCTTCCTGGCCTCCCTGTTAAAGAGAATCGGGGAATAAATGAATAGAAAATCTGCCTCTTTCAGAGGAAGCCTGCCATGGGATCTTGATTCTTGGCCATTTGGACCCTGGATCCTCATAAAACCTTCTGGGTCCAACTGGATTATGGGTCTGTACAACCAAAAGGTCAGGTCAAGGTTTCTTCCCTATTTTTATTTGCCATGTATCCTCAATTGCCAAAAGCAGATGGTGTGCGCAAGATGTACTTTTCCGAGTGCCAAAAACTGGAATATGTGCAAGATACCAGATGCTAAGCATGGAGAAGACATTTTTTTTAAACACAAATCATTTCAGTGCAAGACTGATACATTTTTCTTCATACTGCAAACCAAAGCTCAGGCATCCTTAAAAATGGATTTTGCTGCATTTTGTAACGTGTTTTACAAATTATTATTTTTAAAAAATCTCTACAGAAAAAAATACATTAGTGAATTAAAAAAAGAAGTTATACCAGCCAGAATTAAACTTTTGCAAAACTATGTGGAAAAGAAAATTGGTTTCTTTTCTTTCTTTCTTTTTAAAAAAAAAAGTCCAATAGGCCAATTGAAAAATAAGAAACTACAGTAGAGAAAATAGATGTGAAACTGTTCGGAAAACACAAAGTGCAAAGGACAAATTCATCACATGTCACAAATGCAAACGTCCAACTTGCTGGGAGATTCAGCACTGTTGTGGATGTGAAATAGCTTTTAACTTGGATAAAACTCTGTGTGTGTGTGTGTGTGTGTGTGTGTGTGTGTGTGTGTGTGTGTATTATGGGCACTATAAAACCAAGTGCAGGCTGGTTTAAGTAAGAAAGCTTGTGCTTCACTGGGTGCCTAAATGAGCATCTAAAAGACTCTGAAAATGCATCACCATTAAGATTTGGACAAAGGATCAGCAAAGAAGAAGAATTCAGTGGCAGGCACCACAAGATGCTAGAGGTTGCTAAAATAATGGAAGGGAGGGAGGGAGGGAGGGAGGGAGGGAGGGAGGGAGGGAGGGAGGGAGGGAGGGAGGAAGGAAGGAAGGAAGGAAGGAAGGAAGGAAGGAAGGAAGGAAGGAAGGAGTTCTGCCGGTGTGTTTCAACCGATCGTAATTACAAGGTAATTAGTCCAGGAAGACACACACCACATGATAAAAGAAAAACCCAAAAGTTTTTATAAACAGAAAAACAGAAACAGCTCCCTTTTTAAATGTCAAAGGGATTTTCTAGTACACACAAGGCACAGGTTAAATGCAATCCAATTGCTCACCCAATAACTGGGAAATTGAGTCCAATTCTAAAGTCCAGAGAGTCCCCACATAATCTTGAACAGCACAAAAACCACGATCTTGATGAAACAATGAATCAGATAAACTGCCATGAGGCTAAAACACCAAGCTGCACTTTTATCTGTAGCACTAATTACAGCAGCCCCACCCAAACACAGGTGGCCTCATTTTCTGTTATAATAATCCTTCAGTTGTTGTTTCCTATGCATCACTCTACGCATGCGTGGATGTGTCATTAATTCTTGTTCAGAATCCAGGGATGATACAGATGATTGATTTCCTCCTCGGCTGTCTGCCAAACTCCCCTCTTCCCTGTCACTCACACTTCCTTGGTCAGAAAAGGCTTCGTCGTTAGATTCCATCGGGAGCAAAACAGGCCTGCGGCATGTGGATGTTTCCCCCACATCCACCTGCACATTCCTTGGGGCAGGAGTTGGGCCAGAGCTAACCACAACAGAAGGAAGGAAGGAAGGAAGGAAGGAAGGAAGGAAGGAAGGAAGGAAGGAAGGAAGGAAGGAAGGAAGGAAGGAAGGAAGGAGTAGAAATTGCCCCGTCCACCTTTTAGCATTTTATTGGCTCCATGAGGACACTCACCTCAGGAACAAAACGAAGGTCAGACTAAAACATGCATCTACACCCTGACCCTAGCCACATCCTGAGCTCATGCCAAGGCCCATTCCTCCTGTAAAACCAAATTTCTGGACATCATTTTCTCTGTAGCTGCTGTACCTCCAAAATAAATATCTTTGCTCTTGGGAAATAAAATAAATCTTCTTTCTTACAATATGTCTGGATTTCATTTTTGATTTATTCTTGAACCACCCTGGCTCATGGAACCCCCCAAATTATTCTTAAAGAAAAGAAAAGAAAAGAAAATTTTAACATCTACCCTGGCCTATGATTGAATTAATAATGTATGTTAATATGAAACGTGGATGATTGTTTTTTTAAAATGAATTAGGGTTTTAGAATATGACTTGTTAGATTTTCTATGTGAGTTTTCATTTAATGTTTTTTAGTACAGTATTTTAAATGTTAGATTTCTTGCATATGTTGTATTTGTTTTGTTGTAAGCTGCCCTGAGTCTCAGGAGAAGGGCAGCATAGAAATCAAATCTAATCAAATTGAATCAAAAAATAAATAAATAAAAGAGAAGAGAAAAAAAAGAAAAATACAGGGGAGATTGAGGAGGAAGGGGAGGGAGACAGGGAGGGAGGAAAGGAAGGAAGAGAGAAAGAGAGAGAGGAGGAGGAAGGGAAAGAAGGAAGGAAGGAAGGAAGGAAGGAAGGAAGGAAGGAAGGAAGGAAGGAAGGAAGGAAGATTCAATGTGTCTAAGTTTAAAACAATCATTCAAAAAAAAAATTGAAGTACTAATGCACGAGCCAAGCTCTTGAAGATTTTATCCACGTCACGAAGGCGTAGCCATTTTTTATTTTCTGAAAGCTAAATGGAAAAGCTTCTCCAGAGACTGAAGACATCCACGGGAGACATCTAGTGGTTGCTGCAGAAGCCTCTGCTTCTTTTGAGCCTCGCTCGTGGACCTCTGGCTGAAGAGCAAACAAGCAGGAGCCCTCTGATCCATGTTTGTGGAGTGGAATTTGTATTACCTTGTACAGTGGTACCTCTACTTACCAACTTAATTCGTTCCGTGACCAGGTTCTTAAGTAGACAAGTTTGTAAGAAGAAGCCATTTTTCCCATAGGAATCTATGTAAAAGCAAATAATGTATGTGTTTGGGGAGACCACAGGGAGGATGGAGGCCCTGTTTCCTCCCAGGAGATTCCTAGAGAGGCCCCACAGAGGCTTCTCCCTGCCTTTTCCGGCTCTGTTTCCTTCCTGGAGATTCCTAGAGAGGCCCCACAGAGGCTTCTCCCTGCCTTTTCCGACCCTGTTTCTTCCCAGGAGATTCCTAGAGAGGCCACACGGAGGCTTCTCCCCACCTTTTCCAGTTACAGTTTCGGAGACGTTCTTAGGTAGAGGTACATTGTACGGGGTATGTGGGGATGTGCGTAAGAAAGAGGAAGAGAGCAAACCAGGATTTAAGCTTGATTCCAGAAAATGACTTCAGAAGAAGCTCCTTCACATGAAGGAAACTCAGAACTCCTGCTTCATTTTATCCCTTTCCATTTATACAATCTGTATTCTTAAGATATATGATGGTATCATATTATTGTATCTTATATCAGTATATAATGTTGTATGCAGTGAGGGGCTGCAAAAAAATTTACTACTGCACTGTGGGCGTGGCTTGTGTGGGTGTGGTTTGCAAGCCATGTGACCAGGTGGGAGTGGCTTGACAATCATGTGACCAGGGTGTCTTAAAGGTCATGTGACTGGGTGGGAGTGGCTTACGACTAAGGTAAGTTTTCAAACAAGTGCTTGGACTCTTTGTCAGTTGATTAAGTCACATTATTTGAATAGCCACAAAAAGGACAAATGATAGATAGCATAATTTGTTGGGAAGCACAGGAACATTTAAAGGTTTTGTGCTGAACCCATAAGGTTCAATATGATAACAGATTAGGAAAGTAGCTCGATTTTCTTTCATTGCTATACAAGTTCAATTCTAGATAATGATTAAAATGATTAAAGCGTTTATGGGTAAAAACATACTATTTAATTATTTCCTATTTTAAAAATAATTAAGGATCATAGTAGGGTACTAGAGAAGGAAGGACAATTAAAAAAACTATTAAGTATTCAATAAATAGTGCATAAACTTACTACCCCCACTGCGTGGGGGGCAGCAGCCCATTACTGGTTGTATGTTGTAATATTTACCAGGCAATAATATCTGTTAGAATTCTCCTTAGCCCAGAACTGCTCTGCAGCTTGTTTGCAACTTGCATGTTGGACATCATGTTTAAATAGGCACTTTTACTTAAAAACATTTACTTGAAGATAGACAGAGGGGAGGAGGAGGAGGAGGAGGAGGAGGAGAGTTGGATTAGAAGATCTCCAAGTTCCCTTCCAACTCTTCTATTGCTCTGCTACTCTGTTATTGGGATGGAGACAGACCGAGCTGTAAAGCTAGAGATAAAGAAAGAGATCACACGATATATCTCTTACTTCTATTTCTCCTGCTTTCTCCATCTCAGTGTTATATATTTACCTTGTTTGACTTCAGAGATTGATTTGGGAGCAAATAAATTGGACAGGTTGGTAAACTGAGACTTAAAGTCCATTGAAGCTGCTTACATAGAATGAAATCCCTCTGAAAGGAAGGTTGATGGTAAGAACACAATTTTTTAATTTTTTTTACATATTTCTGAAACTCAAATAAGAGTTCAAATCTGCCTGTGGCTATTTTATATATCAATGCTTCCTCAATTTAACGTCTGGCTCCTGGAGAAAGGATACATTAGCCACGTCTCAGAATATTCTAAACTTTCTTTTTGTCATCTACTGGGACCTAAATCCTATAAAAGTTTCTTGGTGAAGCCAGACAAGCTGCAAATGTAATACTGGTGTGAACAAACCACTGGTATTTATTTATTGACAGATATAAAATATTTACCCAGCATCGGCTTATATAGATGCAAACAGAACGAGAGCAAGCAAGCGTGGCTGGGAAGCTTTAAGTTTCAACAGCAAAGCTTTCATTCCCAAAATAGCAGCAGCGGAACAAAACTTAATAGTTGTGTTTACATCTGCAAAGGAAAACTGTTAACATCTGGACCCACAGCTGCGCAAACAAAACTGCAGCCACTAATGCGACTCGCACTACTGAATTTCCATTCCAAGGTTTGCAATCCTAAATATTTCGTTTCAGTACATCCAACGGAGCATACACTCATTTCAACAACCTCTGTATCAGAGGTGGGTTCCAGTTACCTTTGGTACTGGTGCACATTGTGGTGTTTTGCATGTCCCCTTGCACAATCTTACTTCTGTGCATGCTCAGGACGTTGTAGCCAGAGGCGGATTGCTACTACTGCCGCTACTGGCGCACTGTGTGCACAGCTTTGGTTATGTCGTATACACATAATTTATTTATTTTTATTTATTTATTTATTCATTTGTCCAATACACAATGCATATGGAAGAGAATAGACATGAAGTAATATATATAAAGATAATATGTAAAAATAGAGGAGAAGATATATGAAAGGAAGAAAATATATATGATATATGAGATAAAGGAAAGACAATTGGACAGGGGACGAAAGGCACACTAGTGCACTTATGTACGCCCCTTACTGACCTCTTAGGAACCTGGAGAGGTCAATCGTGGATAGTCTAAGGGAGAAATGTTGGGGGTTAGGGGTTGACACTATTGAGTCCGATAATGAGTTCCACGCTTCGACAACTCGATTGTTAAAGTCATATTTTTACAGTCAAGTTTGGAGCGGTTAATATTAAGTTTGAATCTGTTGCGTGCTCTTGTGTTGTTGTGGTTGAAGCTGAAGTAGTCATTGACCGGTAGGACATTGCAGCATATGATCTTATGGGCAATACTTAGTTCGTGTTTTAGGTGCCGTAGTTCTAAGCTTTCTAGACCCAGGATTGTTAGTCTATTTTCGTAGGGTATTCTGTTTCGAGTGGAGGAGTGAAGGGCTCTTCTGGTGAAATATCTTTGGACGTTTTCAAGGGTGTTGATGTCCGAGATGTGGTATGGGTTCCAGACAGATGAGCTGTATTCAAGGATGCGCGCATGTCCTCAGCGTGTTTTTGCTTCTGCGCATGCCCTGAAATTTCACATGCACAAGCAACATTTTAGTGATTTTTTTTGCTTCCACACAAAAAAATCACCAAAATCTCTCATACACATCCCCTGCGAGATTTTGCTTCTGCACAAAGCATACTGTATTTTATACTGTATCTCTTACTGTATTTTTGCTTGTGTTAAATTTTCGAATCTGGGTTTTTTTGCAATATGTTCCTGGTTAGTTGATCTGCAGTTTCTTTTTGTGTGAAGACTGATGCAAATAATGAGTTAAATAGTTCTGCTTTGTCTGTGTTGTCAGTTACTTCTTTGCCGTCTACTCTCTTTAGTGGTCCAACTTGGACCAGATGCCCCATGGCTTCTAAAGCTCTTGCGCAAAGTGTTTCTACTCTCCTGGAGTATTAACAATGGAAGGGAATGCATGGCAATTAGAAGCAGAGAGGATGGCACAATCTGGCAAGCCACAATGGTAATCCTCGTTTAATGGCTGCCCAATTACTGACTGTTTGGTTATGACGATGATTTTAAAAATAACTTTGCAACCAATGTGTGCATTTATGGACTTTGCAGCTCTGTAAACAAAGGAAAGCTGAAAGCAAAGGATGGCAAGCACAGTCATGGCTTCACTTAGTCACTGTTTCACTTAACGGCTAAGTTGCTGGGCCCAAGTGTAGTGGCAACTCGAAGTCCACTGTAGTAGAAACCAGTTGCTTTCAGTTTGCATGTTGTGATCTCTACCTCCATCTAGTGTCAGCTTTGAGTATTGGTCACTGACTCCATTGCTTTGATCAGCTACATTGTTCTTCATGAACCCAGTCAATGACGTATTGATAAGAAGAAGGGTTGCAAAGGGAAGAGAAGAAAGATGAAGACCTATATAAATGTACTTACTTACTTACTTACTTACTTACTTACTTACTTACTTACTTACTTACTTACTTACTTACTTACTTACTTACTTACTTACTTACTTACTTACTTATATATTTATTTATTTACTTACTTAATTTGATTTAAATTTCTAAGCCGCCCTTCTCCAGCAGACTCAGCGTGGCGTACAAGATAAAACAGATCAAGATACAAATTCATAAACCCCAGAATTAAAAAAACACCCAATCTAAAAACCCCAAACATTAAAAAACCATTCATCCAGATTCATCCAATATCACATAGTATCCACTTTGAGCAAAATGCCAACGCTCAATGGCCCCAGGCTTGCCAGCAAAGGTGTGTTTTTAAAACCTTTCAAAAGACCGTAAGGGTGGGGGCAGTGTGAATCTCTGGGCGTAGTTGATTCCAAAGGACCAGAGCCACCATAGAAAAGGCCCTTCCCCAAGGCCCCGACAGGTGACATTGCTTGGCTGACGGGACGTGCAGGAGGTCAACTCTGTGGGATCTGACTGGACGCTGGGATATGTGAGGCAGTATATGTTCCCATAAGTAATCTGGTCCTAAACCATGCAGGATTTTATAGGTGATAACCAACACTTTAAATTGCATGTTATTCTATATGTATATCATTTTATTTATATCGCATGCAAATTACAAGGATGAGGGGGACAAACTACAAAAGTGAGGGGCTCAACCTATTCTTATTGTGGTCTGTTGACCACCAGCCCCTCCAGGAGCTGAATCGGAGGAGGAGGAGGAGGAAGCGTGGAAGTCAGGGCCAACATCAAGGCAACTTGAGAGCTCCGAAGGGGAAGAGGGTGAGAGGTGGAACCTGGGCCGTCCATCAGCCCTCAGATGAAGAGTCAACAGCCCCCTGGTCTGGACATGGCTGATGAGGAAGAGGAAGAACAGCTGGGTCTAGTGCCTGATGCACAGATTCACAGAAGGCAGAGGAGAGGAGAGCAGTGGAAATCTATGGACTGGTCCTTGAAACAGAAGAGCCACCTCTGCTACCGAAGCCATGCCCAACTCTGGGGATAAAAGGCAGGAGGCGGAGATAAATGGATGTGGCAGACAACTATTTGTCTCCATGCCAGACGGATTTATTAGCCTGCGGTGAGAGATAAACTTTTTGCCAGGGCTGTCAACACTCCTAATTAAAAGAATCTCTGAATTGTCGTTTTACAGAGTTGGGTCAGAACAATTCTCCGAAGCACCAGGATAAGAAACAATGGATGGAAATTAATCAAGGAGAGAAGTAGCCTAGGAAATAAGGAGACATTTCCTGACAGTGAGAACAATTAACCAGTGGAACAACTTGCCTCCAGAAGTTGTGGGTGTTCCAACACTGGAAAGTAAAGCTTCTCCTTCCCAATTTATCACTGTTGCCCGTGAAAACACCACTGCAAAGAATGGAAGAAGGCTGAACATTGTTGTATAGTCAGGGCTCAATAACATGCAATTGAACTGGTTAAAGGGATAAGATTTTTTGTATCCCATGTCACAAAAATACCCTTAATCTCCTCTAATCAGTTGATCTAGAAGGGATAAACATGAAAAGCAAGGCAGTTAAGCTGATGGGAGGGAGGGAGGAGGAAGGAGGAAGGAAGAAAGGAGGGAGGGAGGGAGGGAGGGAAGGGAGGGAGGGAGGGAGGAAGGGGAGAGGAAGGGGAGGGAAGGAGGGAAGTGGGAGGGAAGGATTGAGGAAGGGAGGGAGGGAAGGAAGGAAGGAAGGAAGGAAGGAAGGAAGAGATGGTGGCATCTTTTTCTAGAAACAGGAAAGGAAAAAATATCCAATTAGTCCAATCTTTCTCTGTATAGGAAAGAGCAAATAACCTTGTCCCCCAAATCTGGCAGTGAAGATATGCACTATGGATTCCTTAAGAATAGCCATCAATTGGTACAGAAGTCCAAAGCTATCAAAACACAACCGAGAAAGACTCATTTGGAGGAAGACTGAACTTTTTCCCACAGGGCAGAGCTCCAATTAAACCAAAAGAAGGCAATTCTGGATTGGCCATGGTTGGCAGTTAAAGGTTTCTGGAAACATCAATGACCTGAGACGAGACCATGCACAGCAAAGAATTCTTATTTGACCATATTCAATAAATATGATATTAAAATAATAGGTTGCGCGTCCTACCTGATGCTTGTACTGGTACCTCCGTCGTGTTCCTCAGCATTGTGTCCAGTGTAGCCCATTCCAAAAGAGAACGTCTCATGAGTTTGAGAAGTTTGACTGAACTCACAAAATGTTTTCTTTTAGAACAGGCTGCCCTGGACACAATGCTGAGGAATGCAATGGAGGTACCAGTACAAGTGTCAGGTAGGATGTGCGTCTCACAGTGGGGTGCAGTGAGAGTTGGGGGTGTGCAAAATGCCTACTTCTTCCTAGAAAATAATTGAGAAGCACCGGTTTGAGTTGTGTGGATATTGCTGGCTGGGGCATTATTATTTATTTATTTATTGTTTATTCATTTGTCCAATACACAAATACATAGGAAGAAAAATAGATATGTAGTAATATATATAAGGGTGAAAGTGAACTTAGAGGAGAGGATATATGAAAGAAAGAAAATATATATGATATATGAGAGAAAGGAAAGACAATTGGACAGGGGACGAAAGGCACACCAATGCACATATGTACGCCCCCTTACTGGCCTCTTAGGAACCTGGAGAGGTCAATCATGGAGAGTCTAAGGGAGAAATGTTGGGAGTTAGGGGTTGACACAATTGAGTCTGGTAATGAGTTCCACGCTTCGATAACTCGATTGTTGAAATCATATTTTTTACAGTCAAGTTTGGAGCGGTTCGTATTAAGTTTGAATCTATTGCGTGCTCTTGTGTTGTTGCTGTTGAAGCTGAAGTAGTCATTGACCGGTAGGACGTTGCAGCATATGATCTTGTGGGCAATACTCAAATCACGTTTTAGGCGCCGCAGTTCTAGGCTTTCTAGGCCCCGGATTGTTAGTCTATTTTCGTAGGATATTCTGTTTCGAGTGGAGGAGTGAAGGGCTCTTCTGGTGAAATATCTTTGGCCATTTTCAAGGGTGTTGATGTCTGAGATGTGGTATGGGTTCCAGACAGATGAGCAGTAGTCTAGGATGGGTCTGGCAAAAGTTTTGTAGTTTTTCTGGGAGTAGAAGTCACTGAGGTTAAGAAACACTGGTCTAATAATTCAGAAACCAAATCCAAAAGTTCAAGATGTAACTGCTGTCAAATAGCTTCCATGCCCTGATGGTAATGGTACATTTTGGGGCAGTAAAGAATGGACAAAATCTGAGAAATGCCTGACAAAATTTACTGAGACTGGTGCTCGCTAGTATCCCTATTGACCGCCACAAGTCAGGCTGTGAGTGAGAAAACTGAAAATGTGGGAAAGGCCCTGGGCAATAGAGAGGGACATCTGTCAATTTCCATTTTTCTCTATTTCTCCTTTCAGCTATCTGTCAACTTTAGGCTGTCAAACTTGCAAAAAAAAACAACCAAACCCAAAAAAGCATATTAAAACATTTGCAGTACTAAATCTTTAATGCACTTTGCTACACGGTTCTTGGAGCATGCACATGTTTGTCTAACATGCCTGAATTTTGCAAACAATTTTGCTTAATGCAACGTTTTGCTCAGTCTCTTGTTGAGAATATCCTTTCTGATGTAGACTTTGTTCCTTGTAGTAGACATATTTTATTAATAGATGTAAAACCACTGAATTAATCAACTGGGTGGGATAGAGAATTTATAGAGAGGTAAAGAGAGAATCACCTAGCTCGCCCTTCCCCTGCAGTTACAGGTCAAATATATTCCTTTTGTAGACCTTCCTTTGAGATTGAATTTAGCAATCGAATGCACAAATTAGTATGCAGGTGTCTACTGTCTTAAAAAAATACTTCAAAGCCAAGCCCCATTGTGATCAGTCTCAGAGACAGCCGTTGTTTCTATAGTGATCTGCCAAAAATCTTTAATTAAAAAAAATAGCACAGGCATCGATTGGCCCTGGAGATCAGAAATTAACATATCTAATCCTGCTTTTGATCCACATTTGCAGATGCTTTGAAATTTTAAAAGAAAAAATAGCTTCTCTATTTAGCTGGAATGCACAAGTGACTGACATGTCTCAAAATATTTTTTTTTCGTGTGCACTATGCATGCACCAGAAATAATTGCAGGCACAAAAAATCACCAGCAGTCCAGACTTAACCAATCTAAACTCATAACCATAACTTATATTGTTATTTTATATGTTGTAAGATGCCCCGAGTCCTCGGAGAGGGGCGGCATAAAAGGCCCACTCTAGAGTGGGCCTTCTCCGGGTCCCGTCAACTAAACAATGTCATTTGGCAGGGGAAGAGCCTTCTCTGTGGCGGCCCCGACTCTCTGGAACCAGCTCCCCCCAGAGATTAGAACTGCCCCTACCCTCCTTGCCTTTCGTAAACTCCTCAAAACCCACCTTTGTTGTCAGGCATGGGGGAACTGAGATATCTCCCCCGGGCCTATACAATTTATGTATGGTATGTTTGTATGTAAATTATTAGATTTGTCATGAACTGTTTTTATTGTGTTGTGAGCCGCCCCGAGTCTACGGAGAGGGGCGGAAATACAAATCTAATAAAATAAATAAATAAATAAATAAATAAATAAAAGTCCAATAAATAAATAAATAATAAACAAACTCAGAAATCAATTTTAAACTTCACCAGTTACGGATGTATTGCTGCTATTATTATTATTATTATTATTATTATTATTATTATTATTATTATTATATTACAAATCTAATAAATACTTAATATCCCTCTTGTATAGGTTCATAGCAAGAGGACAGATTTGTGCTTTGCTGAACAAAATGACACTTTTTTTTTCCTGTCCAAGAAGCTGGCCAGAAAACGATTATACAAGTTTAACAGATATAATAATAATAATAATAATAATAATAATAATAATAATACAAATCTAATAAAAACTTAAATAAATACTTATTAGACTTGTATGTCGCCCCTCTCTGGAGATTTAACAGATTAAAAGAGTTGGAAGGGACCTTGTAGGTCATCTAGTCCAGCCTCCCTGCCCAAACAGGACTCCTTGCACCATTTGTGACAAATGGCAGGTCAATCTCTTCTTGAAAGTCGCAAGTGATGAAGCCCCCACAAATTCTGTTCCATGGGTTGATTGTTCTCACTGTCAGAAAGTTCCTCCTAATTTCTAGGCTGAATCTCTGCTTGATTAGTTTCCATCCATTATTCCTTCTCTGGCCTTCAGTTGCTTTGGAAAATAGCTTGACCTCCTTCTTCCTCTCTGTGGCAGCCCCTCAAATATTGGAACACCGCTGTCATGTCTCCCCTGGTCCTTCTCTTCACTAGACTAGCCATGCCCAGTTCCTGTAACTGTTCTTCATATGTTTTAGCCTCCAGGCCCTAATCATCCTGGTTTGTCTGCTCTGCACTTTTTCTAGAGTCTCAACATCTTTTTTATAGTGTCATGACTAAAACTGGATGCAGTACTCTAGGTGTGGCATTATAGAGTGATATTAGTACCTCACCTGATCTAGATGGTATCCCTCTGATAATGCAACTTAGAATTGCATTGGCTTTTTTTGGCTGCTGCTGCACACTGCTGGCTCATACTTAGCTGGTTGTCTACTAAGACTACAAGATCCCTCTCACAGTCATTGCTATACTGCTGTGGAATTCTGAGAGCTGAAGTCTATATACCTGGACACTGCCATGACCTATAAAGCCCTACATGGCATAGGACAAGACTATCTCCGAGACCGCCTTCTGCTGCACAACTCCCAGCAACAGGTGAGGTCCCACAGAGTTGGTCTCCTTAGGGTCCCATCAACCAAACAATGTCCGCTGACGGGACCTGGGGGAAGAGCCTTCTCTGTGGGGAGCCCGGCCCTCTGGACTCAGCTCTCCCCGGAGATTCGCACTGCCCCCACCCTCCTCGCCTTCCGAAAGAATTTAAAAACTCATCTTTGCCACCAGGCCTGGGGTTGCTAGATCGTCCCCCTGACCAGCGAATGTTTTTAGTATGGTTGCTGAATGAATATTAATGGAAGTTTTTAAAATTAGAATTTTTAAGGATTGTTTTTTATTTTATTTTAAATATTAATTGGGCTGGATATCACCTAACCCCCAAAATTTTACGCTTAGACTATCCACTGTTGACCTCTCCCTGATTCCTAAGAGGTCAGTAAGGGGTGTGCATAAGTGCACTAATGTTTCTTTTGTACTAATATCATGTATATGAATACAGTGATACCTTGTCTTACGAACTTAATTGGTTCCAGGACAAGGTTCGTAAGGTGAAAAGTTCGTAAGACGAAACAATGTTTCCCATAGGAATCAATGGAAAAGCGATTAATGCGTGCAAGCCCAAAATTCACTCCTTTTGCCAGCCGAAGCGCCCGTTTTCTTACTGGTGGGATTCCCCTGAGGCTCCCCTCCATGGGAAACCCTACCTCTGGATGTTGTGATGCTGCAGGGAAATCCCAGCAGGGGAATCCCACCAGTGTGGAAACGGGCACTTTGGCTGGCAACGGAAGTCCAGAAGCGGGGCATCCCAGCGCCAGTGATGGGTTCGTAAGGTGAAAATAGTTTGGAAGAAGAGGCAAAAAAATCTTAAACCCCGGGTTCATATCTCGAAATGTTTGTACGACAAGGGGTTCATAAGACAAGGTATCACTATATTATTATATCTTTGTATGCCATCAATACATACTTGACAAACAAACAACTAAAAATAAATAAATAAAATACTTTGGCCACCTAATGGAGAAGAGCCTGATGGTGGGAGAGATTGAGGGCAAAAGAAGAAGGGGACGACAGAGAACGAGGTGGCTGGATGGAGTCACTGAAGCAATCGGTGTGAGTTTAAATGGACTCCAGAGGATAGTAGAGGACAGGAAGGCCTGGACGAATGTTATCCATGGGGTTGCAATGGGTCAAACACGACTTCACAACTAACAACAACAACGACGTTACCTTTGTAAGCTCAAGAGATTCATTCGCAAGGTGTTTGCTTATGCATTTTCCGACAGTTTCTTTAGCACAAGTGGCTTTTCGGCGCTGTCAGAGTGCTGGAAATGCAAAAAAAGTGAGAAAAAAGGGGGGGAGAGAGGGGGGAGAGAGAGAGAGATGCAGGGGGAGAACTGTTTGTGATAAAAATAATTGCCTTCGCAGCCCGTGCAAATGTCATCTGTTTCGCTCAACGAAGCATGACTCACACCATCTTCGCTTACCACCAGCAAAATAAAATAATGATAATAAAAGATAAAAAATGGCCCTGTACATATTCTCTTCCCCCTGTTGCACTTTTAATTAACTTAAATCTTTTTGTGAGATGGGCCTGACAGAAGCGTCTGGAAAGGGAGCAGCTGAGGACATTTAAACCTCTCTCGCGAGTCCCTATTATGGGGACAGTGCGGAAATCCAGCATGCGCCGCCTGAAGCTACTGTAGGGATAACCGTAGAGGGGGGAAAAATAATAGTCTCTCCCCTATGAATCAGGAGAGAATCGAGTTCTCTGCTTATCAACTAAGTGAAGCTTCTCCTGAAACTTCCTTCAGAGCAACCTATCACAGGAGCCAGCTTGACAAACAGCAGCAATCAATCAATCAATCAAACATCAAAAATGTTGTGGTTAGCTCTGGCCCTGCCCCTGCCCCAAGGACTGTGGATGTGGGGGAGACATCCACATGCTGCAGGCCTGATTTGCCCCCGGTGGAATCTGCTGATGAAGGCTCCTTTGACCAAGAAGACATGAGTGACAGGGAGGAGAGGAGTGTGGCAGACAGCTCAGAAGGAGATCAATTATCTAGCTCCTCCTTGGATTCAGAAGAAGAGTTAATGATACAGCCATGCATAAGGAGAGCGATGCATAGGCAACAACAACTGAGAGATTATTAGCAAAGGAAATGAGGCCACCTGTGGTTGGGTGGGGCTGTGGTAATTAGTGAGGCTGCTATAAACAGCAGCCTGAGGGTTTGGCCATTGTGGAGGATTATCTGATCCTTGTGTTTCATGACTGCTTTACTGACTTTGACTTTTTGTGTGCTGATTTTTCCCCACTTTGAAACTAAACCAGAGCAAAGTGTGTTTCACTTTGTGAAAGAAGAAGAACTGTGAATTGCCTCACAGCTGCAAGCTAAGTATCACAGAACTGATAAGGGACTTGTACAAATTACCAGTTTGTTTGGAGACGAGTGCTCTTTGGTATACCAAAAGAGGGCTTAGTTTAAGTGAATTTTCATTATAAAGAACATTGTTTTGAATTTTCAAACGTGTGTGTGTCTGAAATTTTTACCTGTGAATTTTTGGGAGGATTCTACCAGAGAGCCCGACAGAACAAAAAACAGTGACGGAGCAAATACGGGGATTTCTTTTCCCCACCAAGAACAAAAAGTTGTCAAATCTGGGGGGTTGTAAAACAAGACAAACCAAAAGGAGAGGCAACCAAACATGACACAGAATCTAAACCTTGCTCTCATCTCTTGGACTGCAAGCCGATCCAACCGGTCAGTCCTAAGAGGAGATCAACCCTGACAGCTCTTTAGAGGGCCAGATCCTGAAGATGAAACTCAAATACTCTGGCCACCTAATGAGAAGGAAGGACTCACTGGAGAAGAGCCTGATGCTGGGAACGATGGAGGGCAAAAGAAGAAGGGGACGACTGACAGTGAGATGGCTGGATGGAGTCACTGAAGCAGTCGGCATGAGCTTTTAAAAAGATGGTGGTCTCCATGGACTGTCACTGACCGATCTGGTTCCGTGATGTCCTTGTGACATCACCATGTCCAATCATACTTGGCCAATAAAGAATTCTATTCTATTCTATTCTATTTCCTATTCTATTCTCTATTCTGTTATTTCTGTTCCCCATTCTATTTTCTATTTTCTATTTTCTATTCTCTATTTGCTATTTGCTATCCTATCCTTCTATTCATTATATTTTATGTTTGGTATGTATGTGTTGTATGGTTTTTAACAGTTGGGGTTTTTTATATAATTTTTATTATTAGATTTGTTCCATTGTTTATACTGTTTTTATTACTGTTGTGAGCCGTCCCGAGTCTTCGGAGAGGGGCAGCATACAAATCTAATAAATAATAATAATAATAATAATTATTATTATTATTATTATTATTATTATTATGAAGAAGAAGAAGAAGAAGAAGAAGAAGAAGAAGAAGAAGAAGAAGAAGAAGAAGAAGAAGAAGAAGAAATCTGCCAGTAGTTGGGCAATGAACTGCAAGCAAACAACCGAGGTCAGTCAGCTAGGACTCTACGATGTCCATGGTTATTCCAGTTTATATTTTTTGTGTGTGTTCTTCTAGGAAAATAGACAACATTTCCCAGAAAGCACCAGATCTGCAGCCCTCCAGCATTTTTCTCATGAAACACACACAAACACACACCTGTTGCTGTTGCTGTACACCTCGGGGGTATTTTTAAAAATAAAACTGCTACATAAGGCAAGTGTTACGTATTCCAGCAGATCAACCTGGAGGGCTGGTCCTCTGGGAAGTTTCTCTCCCAATCAGCCCCTGTTTCTGCTCCTTCTGGCTCAGCGCTTCTGACAAAGTGTAAAATCAAACATTGGCAAAAGATCCAGCATGTCAGAAGGATGAAAAATAATGACTGAGCAACGTACTGTATTTCATAACCTTCCTTTTTCAAGAGTCAAAGGTGGTGGCTGCATATCGGTACACTCACAATCCTCTCCAAACACATCTTTCTTTCTTTCTTTCTTTCTTTCTTTCTTTCTCTTTCTTTCTTTTTTTCTTTCTTTCTTTCTTTCCTCCCTCCCTCCCTTCTCCCTCCCTCCCTCACTCTTTCTAAAAATATAACTATCTCACCATAGTTCCCTCTAAGCTGAGCAGTGAGCAATCGCTCACTTAAAAATCATCATCAACTCAGAGTTTTCCAAACCTGCCCAGAAGCTGAGAGGGAAAGAGTGAGAGGGAAGGAGAGAGAGAGGAAGAGAGGAAGAGAGAGAAACAGATAGAAAAAAGAGAGGAAGGAAAAGAGAAAGAAAACGAATGGGAGTAAGGAAGAGAGAAAGAAAATCAAAATCTAGTTTGAAACTAGCTTAACTATTTAAGTGGCATTTTGATATTGATAGAGTTGCCCTATTATAAGCTCACTGTTACAGACACACAGTACAGTATTTTATTTTGAAATTCTCTGAGGCAAAACAGGGTGGGTTTTTTGTTTGTTTGTTTGTTTGTTTGTTTATTTATTTATTGTTTCTGTGCCGCCCAGTCCCGAAGGGACTGCCGCTCAGACACTACACTTTTCCGCCCACCCCCAAAAAAAATTAGAGGGAACACTGTATCTCACTCCAGTCCAGGAGCTAATATTTATTCAGATTATTATTATTTTATATGGTAAAACAGAATGCAGTACCTAAAACTCAGAATAATAGCACATAAAATGTGTTCCAGAATATAAACAGTGAATTAGTACTTTTTGGGTTTGTTTGTTGGAGGGAAAAAATGTAGACATTTAAAAGTCAAGAAGTCTCAGTAGCGTATGAAGGCTTTTTTCTGAATTGTTCTTGTTAGTTGCGGAGTCATGTCTGACCCATCGCAACCCCATGGGCAACGTTCCTCCAGGGCAGGCCTTCCTGTCCTCTACCATCCTCTGGAGTTCATTGTTTTAAAAAATTATTTGGGGGTGGGGAATTTTGGGTTTTTTACCCTTTTCTGCGTGTGTGCAGAAGCCAAATTTCCAGCACTGCACATTCATCAATCTTCTTTTTCAGCTTTTAAAAAAAATCTGATATTTTTATTTTTTTTGCTACTGCACATGTGCACTTATATGTAAGTGTACACGCCGATGAGGTGCGGCCACGTGGGGCAGGAGGAAGCAACAAGGTAAGTAAGAACCCACCCCTGCTCTACAGGTAAAGGCAAAGGTTCCCCTCATACATGTTCTGCCGGGCTCTCTGGTAGGAGCCTCCCGAAAATTCAAGGGTACAAATTTCAGACACACACACGTTTGAAAATTCAAAACAATGTTCTTTATCACAAAATTCAAAAGAAACAAAGCACCCTTTTTTGTATTGCAAAGAGCACTCGTCCCAAAACAACCTGGTAGGCTGTACAATTCCCTTAATCAGTCCTTAAGTACCTTAGCTAGCAGCTGTGAAGAAACGTCACAGCCCTCCTTCTTCCAACGAAGGAAGACACACACACTTTGCTCTGCTTTGGTTTCAAAGGCGTGAAAAATCAACAAACAAAGTCCGGAAAACAGCAAAACACGGTCCTGAAGAACTGTGATCAGATAATCTTCCACAACGGCCAAACCCACACGCTGCTATTTATATCAGCAGCTCTAATTACTGGTGCCCCACCCAAACACAGGTGGCCTCTCTTATTTCTCCTGTAATTTATTTATTTATTTATTTATTAGATTTGTATGCCACCCCTTTCCGTGGACTCGGGGCGGCTCACAACAAATATGTCCTCAATTGGTCTCTTCTACGCATAACTCTGCGCCTACGTGGGTCCAAGACTTCCGCATCTGAATCGACCGAAGATAATGGAGATTGGCTTCCTGGGCTGTGTGCCAAGTCCCCCTCTTCCAAGTCACCCCCACCTTCTTCTTCATCCGAGGAAACTGCACTACCTGCCTCTGTTGGCAATAAAACAGGCCTATAACATGTTGATGTTTCCCCTGCATCCACATCCACCTCCACATTCCTTGGCACAGGAGCTGGGCCAGAGCCAACCACAACAATACATATGTGCTAACCGTTCCTGACTCTAAGGGGCTTGTTCTCATCTCCGTCTCAAAACCGAAGAGCCAGCACTGTCCAAAAACATCTCTGTGGTCATGTGGCCAGCATAAATAATTGCCAAGGGGACAATAGGTTTAGGTTTAATTGGATTTGTATGCCGCCCCTCTCCGAGGACTTGGGGTGGCTCACAGCATATACAAAAACAGTAATAAACAATCCAGTTAATAGTACATTAAAAAAACAATCATTAAAATACTGATTTACAATTCATTCGATAATCATACTAAGAGACATTCATTATTCAGGGGGAAGATCTAAAAACCCCAGGCCTGGCGGCAGAGATGAGTTTTTAAATTCTTTCAGAAGGCAAGAAGGGTGGGGGCAGTATGAATCTCTGGGGGGAGCTGATCCCAGAGGGCCGGGGCCTCCACAGAGAAGGCTCTTCCCATAGGACCTGCAAGCCAACATTGTTTGGTGGATGGGACCCTAAGGAGCCCAACTCTGTGGGACCTCACCGGTCACTGGGATTCGTGCGGCAGAAGGCGGTCTCGGAGGTTACTTTCGCTGTTACCTTCCCATCAAAGTGGTCCCTATTTTTCTACTTGCATTTTTTACGTGCATTTGAACTGCTAGTTTGGCAGAAGCTGGGACAAGTAACAGGAGCTCACCCCATTACGCGGCACTGGGGATTCGAACCGCTGAACTGCCGACCTTTCAATCGACAAGCTCAGCATCTCAGCCACTGAGCCTGACAGCCAAGGGGGAAATAAACCTCCAGCTACGTGCAAAAATATCCCCCCCGTCTCTCCCAGAGAGAGACATTATCCCTATTCAAACCTTTTACTCCAATATTGCTAGTGGTAATGAAGTTGTCTGAGTCATTTTCAGGAGGAAAATAAAAGCCGGCTTCAATCTTCTTTCCCAACAAAAGGAACGTGAATGTTTTGACATTTTACACACACACAAAAAAAGAGAAAAAGTAAATAAAAAATGTGCCAACACTGGAAAGGCTCCAAAGTCACGTCGTGCATTGCTGAGGTAGGCAAAAAATAAAATGAAATGGATTACTTACCCACTGAAGTTATAATACTCCCTCCCTTTTTCCCTCCCTGTGGAAGACACAAGATGATAGATGAGGAAGAATTAAGAGTTTGAAATGTGTCGGAAAGAAAACAGGGCTGTGCATCCTAGCATGATTCTCAGAGAGAGGGGACTTCCGTGAAGAAAGGGGCAAATTAGAAAGCTTTTGTACCAGAAAGATCAGAGCAAGGCCAATAGATTTCATAAAGTTGCCATGGAAACCACATGGACAGTACCAAAAGGCAAAAAGATATGATGCTGGAAGATGAGGTGTCCAAGATGCTATTGGGGAAGAGCAGAGAGTTGATATTAGTAGAGCCAGAAAGAGTGATGATGATGATGATCATCTTTTATGTTTGAGGACCTTGACTTATTATTACTATTACTATTACTATTATTATCAATACAACACAGCAAACAAGATCACTATGCTGGATTTGGATTTCGTATTTCACCACCAGTCGGGCGCTTCCCAAGCACCTAGGACTGCGTGATGTAGCAGCGAATTATGTGTGCCGATCCCAGTAAAGCGGCCTTTTGCAATTGATGGAGATTTTGTCAATTCCAATGGTTTTCAAATGTCCACTGAGATCCTTTGGCACTGCGCCCAGCATGCCAAGTACCACTGGGACCAATTTCACTGGCTTATGCCAGAGTCGTTGCAGCTCGATTATTATTATTATTATTATTATTATTATTATTATTATTATTATTATTATTATTATCATCATCATCATCATCATCATCATCACCACCACCACCATCATCATCATTATCAATACAACACAGCAAATGAGATCACTATGCTGGATTTGGATTTCGTATTTCATCACCAGTCGGGTGTTTCCCAAGCACCTAGGACTGCATGATGAAGCGGCGAATTATGTTTGCCGATCCCAGTAAAGCGGCCTTTTGCAATTGACAGATGGAGATTTTTTCAATTCCGACGGTTTTCAAATGTCCGCTGAGATCCTTTGGCACTGCACCCAGCTTATGCCAGAGTCGTTACAGCTCGATTATTATTATTATTATTATTATTATTATTATTATTATCATCATCATTATCATTATTGATTGCATTTATATGCCACTTCTTCCGAAACAGACTCAGAGCAGCTGACAACAGTTATAAATATAATAGTAGAAAAAAACCAGTAAAAAATACAACAATAAAATCAGCAGCACGATAAAAGCGATAATATCATTAAAAAAACATGCATACATTACAATCACTCTGATTCTAATTCACCTCAGGTGGGAGGTGGCCACGTGAGGCTGGAGGGGAGCCAGGCAGGAGAGAGGGAAGCTTGTTCGAGACCAGGAAGGAGGAAAGAGGAAAAAAGCAAGGAGCGCAGACACAACAGCAGCAGGAGGGGAAAAAAGCAGAGCCAAGCTCAGACCAGTAATCCAGGAAGTGACAGCCGCCGATCAGCTGGAGTTGCGCACACATCTTCATTTCCACCAGTGGAACTGTGTTCCACCCCATCCTGCCTGCTGCTCACCCCGATCAGTAATAAATTAGCTTTTTTTTAAAAACACACAAAGAATCTGCAAGCAAACTGTTGATTTAAAAGATAATCCTTGATGTACAACCATTTGTTTTCATGAAATTTCAAGGTTACAAAGGCACTAAAAGAAATTAACTGTTTGCAGGTATGACTGTTGCAAAGCAGAAAGCAGGTTCGCTTAACGACAATGGCAAAAGAAAAGTTGTAAAATTGAGTCTGGTTATGCAATCACTTATTTAACAGCCTCACCGCTTAATGTTGAAAGTTCTAGTCCCAATTGCGGTTATAAGTCGAGGACTCTCTGTAAAAAGAACCTTTGTGGAACATTTGTGTCTTTTAGTTAGCTGAAGCCCTTTAATTAAAAGAAAACTAAGATTTAAAAAAATATGAAGATTGATCGCCTTTTGGCATTTTAGAATTTGGAGCCTAGAATTTTTCTTGTGGTTTCTTCTCATAGTGCTTCTTCTCTCCTTTCTTTCTGTTAGGACAGGTCTACAGTTGACGCATGCATTTACTGACTTTTGGAGTGAAGAAAGAACATAATAAATATAAGCAGTAATCTCATCTGATTCTTTTACAGCTGAAAGATGAAAAAGTGAGTTCAGTTTAAATAGCAAATATTCCAGGGGAAGCCCTGCCCTCTGCTGACTAGAGAAGGAAGTTCATTTTAGTTACTGATTAAACCTAGTTTGCTGTATTCTTCAAAGTATAAGACGCACTTTAGTTTTGGGGGAGGGAAAAAGGGAGGGAATCTACCTACCAGGTATTCCTCTGGTTAGCGTCCTTAATCTGGTCAGCTTCAGCCCATTATTTTATCCCCAGGTTAGGGCTGAAAAAAAATCTCCTTTGGAGGGAGTAGCAATGAAAACAAGCCTGCAAAGACTTAAGGCTAGAAAAAACCTACTTCGGAGGGAGTAAGAATGAAAAAATCCTGCAAGCCAGGAAGATCATTAGGGGTGAAAAACTCCTTTTCAGAGGGAGTAGCAATGAAACAAGCATGCAAGCTTGGAAGAGCCAAGAAGATCGTTAGCTCCTTGTTAGGACTGGAAAAAAGATTCCAAAAAGCTACATTCGGAGTATAAGACACACCCAAATTTTCAGCCTCTTTTAGTGGGGAAAAGGTGCATCTTATACTCTGAAAAATACAGTAATTCCCTTGGAATTAAATACTTTGGAATTAAATATTAAATAATTAATTATTTTGCAATTAAATACTTCGGCCACCTAATGAGAAGGAAGGACTCACTGGAGAAGAGCCTAATGCTGGGAAAGATTGAGGGCAAAAGAAGAAGGGGACGGCAGAGAATGAGGTGGCTGGATGGAGTCACTGAAGCAGTCGGCGTGAGCTTAAATGGACCCCAAGGGATGGTAGAAGACAGGAAGGCCTCGAGGAATGTTGTCCATGAGGTTGTGATGGGTTGGACACGACTTCGCGACTAACAACAACAAGAATTCCCTTGGTTTATTTCCAGAAGGAAAAAAAATCCAGATCCACTGTAGCTCTTTAGGATCATCCTAAACAGAACAAATCATATGCAATCATTTCCAGAGCTTTTCGTGGCGCAAAATAATATCAAAAAATCTAATAAAAATTGGCCTGCAATGCCAGATTATTGAATTGGAATTAAGAAAAGACAAGAATGAATTGTACTGAGGATATTTTTAGGCAGCGGTGAAATCCATTTTTTTTTTACTACTGGTTCTGTAGGCGTGGCTTCCTGGGCGTGTTGTGGCTTGGTGGGCATGGCTTAGGGTGGTGTGACAGAGGAAGGGTTCTGTAAAATCCCCATTCCCTCCTCCTTCTAGGGCAGTGATGGCGAACCTTTTTTCCCTCAGGTGCCAAAAGACTGTGCGCGTGTGCTATCGTGCATGCCCACACCCATAATTTAATGCGTGAGGAGGGCGAAAACAGCTTCCCCTGCCCCCCGGAGGCCCTCTGAAGGCTGGAAATGGCCTATTTCCCAACTTCTGGTGGGCCCAGTAGGCTCGTTTTTCACCCTCCCCAGTTCCAAATGCTTCCTTGGAGCCGGTGGAGGGTAAAAGTGCTCTCCCCCATCCCCCTGGGGGCTCTCTGAAAGTAAAAAATGTCCTCCCGAGCCTCTATGAAAGCCAAAAATCAGCCAGCCGGCACACACATGCACATCGGAGCTGAGCAAGGGCAACGGCTCGGCTGCCAGTAGATATGTCTCCATGTATCACCTGTGGCACCCGTGCCATGGGTTCGCCATCACTGGACTAAGACATCAAAACTGGTTTTAAAAAATTATAAATTAGTACACCCTCATTTGGTGGAGGGACTGAATGAATGCTGTTGGGTGGCGGGAGCACATTTCACTGTGCACTATTTTGTGTGGTGTGTATTCTTTTATATTATAAAAAACAATAAAATTTATTTTTTTTAAAAAGACATCAAAACATCTTCATTTGTAACATTTAAGCAGGGTTTTTAGGAAGCAAAGCAGAGCCATTTTGTTTCCTTTAAAAGGGCTGTTAAGTTTTCTGTTTTGTTCTAACAAATATTACCCTGGCTAAATTATGTCGGGCAAGAAAATTACAATCCTTTTTCAATCCCTGGCCTCGGCTGGCCTCGAAAAGGCCCAAGATTTTGTATTAATATATTGATGGCCATACCTAGTATTCACCACCAGTTTTATTTGTAGTTATGAGCTAAGAGCTATGGCCACCACAGGCATTATTTCTAAAGATGTGCATTTGGGAGAGAGGTGAACCTTATGGGTCCTCTTCCAGTTTGAGACTCAGTGAGGAATCTTCAGGGAAGGGGAGAGACTGTTGACTCTTCCAGTGTGATTCACCGTCATTGTTTGCCCAGGGACTGAACACAGATGGACTCTCCAGTGTGGTTCTCCCAGAGTGTCTACTCAGGGACTGAATGAGCCTGGAGGCAATCTACTGCCTTCTCATTCTGTGTGACTTTCACAGAGTGGAAGCTCAGGGACTGAAGGACCTCCACCAGGAGCAGCCTAAGTATCCCCTCCATCCTGCAAAGGCTACAAGGTGGCCTCAGGAAGAGTGCAGCCTTTCTCCCAGGATTTTGCACTCCATCAAGTCATCTGCGCTCATGCATCAATGTAGGTAGGCTAGGAATGTGAAGGAAGAAGTATGGTGAGCCAAATGGGATCTCTTTCAGTTTAAGTCTCACTGGGAATCCACTGGAACTGGAGGCAGCTTGCAGCTGAATGCTGCTGACTCCCCCAGTTTGATTCTTCCTGAGTGCCAATTTCAGGGACTGAAAGAATCACCCAATGGAAGGCTCGAGAGGATGCCCAGTGTGAGCCTCAGGGACTGAATGAGCCTGTAAGGCGATCCACTGCCTTCTCAATTCAGCGTGAGTTTCACAGAATGAGGGCTCAGGGACTGAAAGAGATCCCATTTGGCTCACCAGACTTCTTCCTTCACATTCCTAGCCTACGTACATTGATGCATGAGCGCAGATGAGTTGATGGAGTGAAAATTCAATTCAATTCAATTCAATTTATTAGATTTGTATGCTGCCCCTCTCCGAAGACTCGGGGTGGCTCAGAACAATAATAAAAACAGTATAACAATGGAACAAATCTAATAATAAAATTACATTAAAAAACGCCAACAATTTTAAAAGCCATACAACATATACATACCAAACATAAACTATAAGAAAGCCTGGGGGAGATGTCTTAATCCCCCATGCCTGGTGATATAGGTGGGTCTTGAGTAACTTGCAAAAGACAAGGAGGGTGGGGGCCGTTCTAATCTCCGGGGGGAGTTGATTCCAGAGGGCCAGGGCCACCACAGAGAAGGCTCTTCCCCTGGGGCCCGCCAAACGACATTGTTTGGTCGACGGGACCCGGAGAAGGCCAACTCTGTGGGACCTTATCAGCTGCTGGGATTCGTGCGGTAGAAGGCAGCTCTGGAGGTATTCTGGTCCAATGCCATGAAGGGCTTTAAAGGTCATTACCAAGACTTTGAATTGTGACCGGAAACCGATCGGCAGCCAGTGCAGGCCACGGAGTGTTGTAGAAATGTGGGTGAATCTAGGAAGCCCCACGATAGCTCTCGCGGCCGCATTCTGCACGATCTGAAGTTTCCGAACACTTTTCAAAGGTAGCCCCATGTAGAGAACGTTGCAGTAGTCCTGGGAGAAAGGCTGCACTCTTCCTGAGGCCGCCTTGTAGCCTTTGCAGGATGGAGGGGATACTTAGGCTGCTCCTGGTGGAGGTCCTTCAGTCCCTGAGCTTCCACTCTGTGAAAGTCACACAGAATGAGAAGGCAGTAGATTGCCTCCAGGGTCATTCCGTCCCTGAGAAGACACTCTGGGAGACCCACACTGGAGGGTCCATCTGTGTTTAGTCCCTGAGCGAACAATGAGGGTGAATCACATTGGAAGAGTCAACAGCTCTCAGATGGAGGTCTCTCCCCTACCCTGAAGACTCCACACCGAGTCTCAAACTGGAAGAAGACCCATAAGGTTCACCTCTCTCCCAAGTGCACATCTTTAGAAATAATGCCTGTGGTGGACGTAGCTCTTAGCTCATAACTACAAGTAGAATTACAAGTAAAGCTCAGGCTAAGAGGGCTTGGGCTGTTGATATTTTCTTGCTCTCTTGCTTCTTCTTCTTCAACCGCACCACCACCACCTCCTTATTCTACTATGTACTGTAGATGAAGACACAACTAAAATTACCTCGCTTTGTTCAAGGCCAGATCGTAACCGAAGGCAAAGAGGACTTGGCTTATTTTCTTCCTTGTTTCTTCTTCTTTTCTTCTTTCTCCTTTCTTCCTCTCCTCTGCAGAACCGTTGTCTCTTTCCAGGAAGAAGACATTTGGCTTGTTCTGCCCCTCAGTCTGTGAAGCTGAAAAGCTATAAAATATATTATCTATCAACAGCTACACCCATGATTAAAATGGGCTGCTGCTTAGTTCTTTCTGGTTTAAAGAACCATTGCCATGGCCAAATTATGCCAGGCAAATCCAGCATAATATCTATTATTCAGAACAGACGTTTCTAGCATTGAAATGGGCTGTTCTGGTTTTCTTTTTGGTTCAAAGGTCCATGGCCACGACCAAATTATGCCAGGCCAAAACACTATAAGACATAAACAATATTGGAGTCTGTCCACAAGAGACAATCAACAAAGCCAAAAGGTCCCAAACACTACTTCACTAGCAGTCAGTTCCCATATGAGCAAAGATGAACTCCAAGATTAACATTAGACCAACGTTCAAGAAGAAACCATCACGGAAATTTCAAAGACGCTAACAACAAATAGCCCAATCAAATCATCTCAGCGACCACTTCAACCAACACTGAAATGACAAGCTACTAGAACAGGTTGACAGCAAAGCACTTACTCCTAGCACTGCTGAAATTCCCTAGTTGGTAATAAACAACTGCAGAAAAACTACCTATATCAGGCAGCATCAAGGACCCATCATTTCTACTGAGCGCCACAAATCATCTTCTTTATTGATATACGACGGCATATTACAGAGCATCATCAGGTTTACTTTCCATTCCAAGATGTCTGTCTGGTACTGGCATTCTTTCTAGGAGAATGAAAGTGGGAGGGAGGTGACCCACCTCTTGACTCCTCCAGGATGATCTGCCCTCACTGCTCACTCAGGGACTGAACATCACCGAGTGGAAGCTCAGGAACTGAATGAGGGTCAACAAGGACGGTCATCACCCACCCACCCCACCCATCTCCACTGTGTTGGTATGGGGGATGCTGGTGAGGCTCTCTTTCTCTGGTTTTAAGAACCACAGCCAATGACTAAAATTGGTCAGGTCAGAAATTATTTACATATTTTAGATACGTTTTTTTACATTTATGCCTATTTTTTGTGTCTTTTTTTTGTTTGTTTCAAAACTTCCCTAAAGCAAGCCTTAGGGAAAGTTTTAGCAAAGCCCAAATGTTTTTGCAATAATAAACCACATGTTGCCAACAGTACCAGTCAGGCTTCTTGGCTAAATGAGGCATTGGATAGTTAATGAAACCAATGACTTATCTTTGATGTCTTCAGTCTTGACTCATTTTGCCTATGAAATAAAATAAAAAAATCAACATCAAGAAATGTCTACCTGATGTTCAGAGACTAGAAAATCAGTTCAGCAGTTTTACAAAGGGGCTTTTATGTGCTTTATCCTATATGTGAAGGAACAAGATACAAGGAATTGGAATGTTGTGCTCTGGAGAATTCTGCAGATCACAGGATTTTACTGTTCCCAAAGATATGGCCTCCAACCGCAGGAGTTTCTCTAGCTATTCAGATATAAAAAGGAATCCCTAAAATCGCCTTTCTGCAAAAAGTTTACCTTTCTGCAAGAAAGTCAGCTCAGCTCCAGGAACTAAAAAGCTATTTTATTTCATTTTTGCCTTAAATTCCTTGATGTAGCAAGTCCCCTACATGTTTTTCTTCTTTTAAGCACTTGAACCTTGGCTAGAATTATCTCAAGTCCCAATAATTGACTTTATTCCTGAGCGTAAGATCAGCTCCCAAAGTTGAAATAATTTTAGCCTTAGCAGAAGTAGGTTGTCCTCTATGGTTTGCTTCTTTTAGTTTAGAATAGTTTAGCAAATGGAAGGGGGGGTGGAGTGGAGTAAGGAGAAGGGAATAGAGAAAACGGAAAAAAGAATGAAAAAAGAAAAAAAATGAAGAAAATGAAGAAAAAAGAAACAAAAAAGGAAAGAAATGATAAAGAAAGGAAATGGGAGAAAAAAGGAGAGGGGTAAAAGATAAAAGAAAAAAGAATAAAAAAAGGGAAATTTGAAAAAAGGGAAAAAACAATAGAAATGAAAAGAGAGAAAATAGAAAGAAAAAGAAATAGCCAAGAGCAGAAGGGAATAATAGAAGAGCTTTCTTTGGCCAGAGCACCTGAGACCTTGAGAGCCTGGGCTAAAATCCCCTCCAGCTCCTGAGGTAATTTCACCCTGAATTGCAGCTCCCTGTAACCCTATTGGTGGTTTGGCTGAGATTTACCTCAGGCCCCACTAATATTTTACTCTGATATTAAGCCTTGAGTAAAATCACCTCGGCCTCCAAAAATTCATTTTATTTCAGAGAGCAAAGTCAGTTCCTAACCCTGAAGAAATTTCAGTGAACTTTTCCCTTTAGGGTTTTTTTTTTGGGGGGGGGGGCTTCTTTTAAAAACTTGAATCTAGACTAAAATTTTCCTCAGGTTCCAAATTAATAAAAAATGATCTCAGGTCCCACCGAGTCTTGGCTAAAATTATTCAGGACCCAGAAGTCCACTTTATTCCCCGAGGGAAAAGGCTCGGTGGGTCTGATGTAACCTGCCATAGGTGTGCTGTGGTGGTATTAGGAGTCCTTTAAATAAGACACCATTGAGACATTTACCTCAGCCACCACTGGCATTTTTATTTCTAAGATTGTATACACTAATAATAATATAATGTAATGTAATGTAATATAAATATAATATAATATAATATAATATAATATAATATAATATAATATAATATAATATAATATAATATAATATAATATAATATAATATAATATAATATAATATAATAAATATACAATATTAAAATTATCACAGGCACTATCTTTACAGCATTTGATTAAGACGTGACTGTAAGCCGCTCAAGAATTATCCCATGGTAAGATGGGCGGCCAATACCTATTATAAATTAACATGCTGTAGTTAAAATTACCACAGGTGCTATCCTTATTCTCAGAGAATAGGCTATAAAATAGCTCCCCTACTTATCACGCAGCTCCCCTAAAATTTCAGCTAGGATTACCTTAGAGTGCAAAAAGCCAGGTCCCGGCTGAATGATTGTGAAGTGAGAGCTCCACCTCTAGGCCACTGTTCCGCTCCAATGCTGCAACAGTCATAAGTATGAAAAATGGTTGTCACTTTTTTTCAGTTCAGTTGTAACTTTGAATAGTCACTAAATGAACTGTGGTAAGTTGAGGACTGCAACAACTGAAGTACAGTATAGGACAGGGATGGCGAACCTTTTTGAGACCGAGTACCCAAACCGCAACCCAACACCCACGTATAGGGCAATTTACCATATTTTTCAGACTATAAGATACACCAAAATTGTAAGTGGTAAGTAAGAAAAAAGCTTTTGTCCTCCCTGCCCTCCCCCCTCAGGAGCACTTTGCAGACCTTTCAAACCCTTTGCAAACCTCGCTTTTCACAAAAATGGGTGAAAAACCAGACCCATTTTGCAAAAATGGGGCACATAGAGGGTTTGGGAGGTCTTCAGAATGCTTCTGAGGACTTGGGGAAGGCACAAACATCCCAGTTTTTGTGAAAACTGGGTGCCATAAATTCACCATCCCAGGGCTGGAGCATGAGCTTAACAGAGAACAGTTGATAAAAGGGATTTGGTTCCCATCTCATTTTCTGATGCAAACTCATAAAAAGGCTGCCAGTTCAAACCCATTTCATTGCCAATTTTAGAGGATGTCATACAAATAAATTTTAACCTATGCTGCAGTCTACCAAGCAGATATACATGAGCTGGAAAGTCACTGGCCCAACAGAAATTGCTAAATTTCAACTCCCTGCTCCCACAGCTAGTTGATGGCATAACATTTTCCTCAGGTTCCAAATTAATAACAAAATATTTAAAAAAAAAATTCCAAGAGTTGACTTTACTCAAGAAAAGGTCAACCCAGGGGCAATTTTTGCTTTTTGAGTTAATTGTTTAAAGCTTATTCATCTGTGGCAGAGCTCTTTTAATTGCACCTGCTTCAAACCATCTCACCTTCAGTCCCCCTAAACTAATTTTAAGCCTTAAAATTACTTGAGGTGATTTTAATAGAATGTGGCTGAGATTATCTCAGGTCCCACCAATAACTTCGGAGTCTTCAGAGAGGGGTGGCATACAAATCTAATAAATTATTATTAAATTATTATTATTAATAACTTTATCCCTAAAAACTCGAGTCTTGGCTAAAAGTTTACTCAGGTTCCAAATTAATAACAAATATTTAAAAAGAAATTCTTTTCCAAGAGTTGACTTTATTCAAGGAAAGATCAACCCCGGGGCAATTTTTGCTTTTTGAGTTAATTGTTTAATGCTTATTCACCTGTTCCAGAGCTCTTTTAATTGCACCTGGTTCAAACCATCTCAGCTTCAGTCCTCCTAAACTAATTTTAAGCCTTAAAAATTACCTGAGGTGATTTGGTCCTTTTTTAATAGAAGGTGGCTGGGATTATCTCAGGTCCCACCAATAACTTTATCCCTAAAAACTTGAGTCTTGGCTAAAAGTTTACTCAGGTTCCAAATTAATAACAAATATTTAAAAAGAATTTTTTTTCCAAGAGTTGACTTTATTCAAGAAAAGGTGAACCCCAGAGCAATTTTTGCTTTTTGAGTTAATGTTTTAAAGCTTATTCACCGGTGGCATAGCTCTTTTAATTGCACCTGGTTCAAACCACCTCAGCTTCAATCCTCCTAAACTAATTTTAAGCCTTAACAATTATCCCAGGTGATTTTAATAGAATGTGGCTGAGATTATCCCAGGACCCACCAATAACTTTATCCCTAAAAACTGGAGTCTTGGCTAAACTTTTCCTCAGATTCCAAATTAATAAAAAAATATTTAAAAAGGAAAAAAATTCCAAGAGTTGAGAAAAGGTCAACCCCGAGGCAATTTTTGCTTTTTCAGTTAATTGTTTAAAGCTTATTCACCTGTGGCAGAGCTCTTTTAATTGCACCTGGTTCATACCAACTCAGCTTCAGTCCTCCTAAACTAATTTTAAGGCTTAAAAATTACCTGAGGTGATTTTAATAGAAGGTGGCTGAGATTATCTGAGGGCCCACCGATAACTTTATCTCTAAAAACTCGAGTCTTGGCTAAAATTATTCAGGACCCAGAAGTCCACTTTATTCCCTGAGGGAAAAGGCTCCGTGGGACTGAGCTAACCTGCTCGCGCCGGGGCGTCCAGGGGCACCAGGCTGCTTTCTATCTGTGTGTGGCGTGCGTTACTCTCCTCCCCCCCCCCCCCCCCACACGCAGGGTCCTCAGCTCCCTTTCATTTCTGGTTTTCTCTGCCCTCTCGCTCTCTTTTTCCCTCTCTCCCCTTCTCTCTCTCTCTGGTCCGTTTCTTTTTCCTCTCCCTCGTTCTTTCCCTCCATCATTTTCTCATTTTTCTCTTTCTCCTTTTTCTCTCTCTCGCTCCCTCCCCCTCTCCCCCCCCCATTACCTCTCTCCTCTCTCTCTCTCCCTCTGTCTCTCTCTGCCTGGGCTTCCTCCCAGGGGGACCGTGGGGAGTCGGTGGGCGTGGCCCCAGAGGTAACCACGGGAGAAGCCCAGGGGAAGCTGCAGGTGCAGCTAATTTGAGCGCGAAAAGCCGGATTGAGAGCAGCGGCTGTGCCCCGCCAACCCCGGTGGAATCGGCTGCAACACCAAGCGACCGCCCGCCTGCTTTGCGCCCCCTGCTGGCTCACATCCATAGGGCATCTGCCGCGGGCAAGTGTGGGCCGGCGTGCAAGCTTGCTTGGCGCTGCGGGCCGATTCCACCGAGATTGGCAGCCGCACGATGCTTTCCAACCGCGCTCCCCGGAGCGGCTCTTCTGCGCGGTGCTTTTGCTCCTCCGGACGGGGTTTTTGTTTTTTGTTTTGCAACGTGTCCTGCCCGTTCGGTAAGCAGCGGCGGCGGCGCAGGGACGATGCCCCTATAAGAGCTGGAATGGGACCTGGGGAGGTCGTCTAGCTAGCCCAATCCCGCCAGCTCGTTGACTCTCCTCTTTTCCTCTTGCAGGCACCTTCAGACCCGGTGAGGCTGGAACTGCCGGCGCTGCCGCCAGCCCGGCTTGTGCCCCCCAACACTCACACACACACTAATAGCCATAGTGTGGCTGCTGCGGGCGGCTTTTTTAGATTAGATTTAGATTTAACCCTCTCCGCAGGTTCCGCAGATTCGGGGCGGCTCACAAGAATAGTAACCATATAACAATGTAACAAATCTAATATTTAAAAAACATCGAAAAAACCCATCATTAAAAAGCCATACAACACAAGCATACCATACATAAACTATATAAGTGGGGGGGGGGGAGATTTCTCAACTCCCCCATGTGTGGCAATACAGGAGGTTCTTAAGCAATTTATGAAAGACAAGGAGGGTGGGGGCAGTTCTGATCTGGGGGGGAGTTAATTCTAGAGGGCTGGGGCCACCACAGAGATGGCTCTTCCCCTGGGGCCCGCCAGACGGCATTGTTTAGTCGAAGGGACCCGAAGGCCAACTCTGTGGGACCTTATCGGCCGCTGGGCTTTGTGTGGCAGAAGGCGGTTCCGGAGATGCTCTGGTCCTTCTGGGCTTGCTTGACGCAGAAGCCGATTCCCTTGGGATTGGCAGGGCACGGGGCGCAGAGGTTTCAGACGCTGCTTCCAACCCGTCTCTGTGCTCAAGATAGCCTGCGCCCTGCTTCTGACCAGCAGCTTCTCTATTGCAGCAGCAGCTATCTTGGAGTGGAAAGCCGGATCTGGAGCAGCGGCGCTGCCAATCCCGGCTGCAAAGGAAGCTAACAACAACAAACCAGAAGTTTCTTTCCGGTTACCGGATCTCTGAACTACTAAAAATTTCTGCTAGCAGTTTCTGAAACTATTCAAAATTTCCACTACCTGTTCTCTGAACGACTCAAAATTTCTGCTACCACTTTGATAAACTACTCAAAATTTCTGCTACAGGTTCTCGAATTACTCAAAAGTTTTGCTACTGGTTCCCTGGACTACTCAAAATTTCTGCTACCAGTTCTGGGAACTACTCAAAAACTTTGTTACAGGTTCTCCAGAACCTGTCAGAACCGGCTGGATTTCACCCCTGCATTTAGGATTTATATGCATGAGATGTTAAGCTGGATAACTCAGAATATTATGGGAGCATATGTAACAGGCAAAAAGAATAACCTGAAGGAACAGCAGGAAGTGTCGCTTCTAGCAGAATACAGATAGTCCTCGACTTATGACTGCAATTGAGCCCAACATTTCTGTCACTCCGTAAGAGTTGTGAAGTGAGTGCTCCATTTTATGACCTTTCTTGTCACAGCTGTTGCGTGTATCACTAGCGATATTTATCTGTCTGTCTGTCTGTCTGTCTTATCTACCTACCTACCTACCTACCTATCTATCTATCTGATTTTTATGCCGCCCTTCTCCTTAGATTCAGGGCGGCTTACAACATGTTAGCAATAGCACTTTTTAACAGAGCCCAGCCTATGTCCCCCACAATCCAGGTCCTCATTTGACCCACCTCGGAAGGATGGAAGGCTGAGTCAACCTTGAGCCGGTGATGAGATTTGAACTGCTGACCTGCAGATCTAGCAGTCAGCTTTAGTGGCCTGCAGAACTGCGCTCTACCCACTATGCAACCTCGGCTCTTGCATGCCAGTTAAATGGATTCTGCTTTCCCATTGACTTTGCTCGTCAGGTCACAAAAGCTGGTCACACAACCCCAGGATAATTGCAACCCCAGGTCATAAATGGGAGCCAGTTGACAAGCCTCCAAAACTTGATCACATGACCATGGGGATGCTGCAATGGGCTTGTGTGAAAAAATGGTTCTAGATCCTTTTTCCCCGTGCCACAACTTCAGTCAATGAATGGGTGTTAAGTCAAAGATTGTGAGGTCTTCAAGATTTCACCACTTTACATAGGCCACATTGATGTCTGGAACCGTGGAGCTTTGTCACACTAAGCCAGAGAAAATCTTCAGCTGCATTGAGGTTCTACTCAAGTCCTTGTGTCTAATTGAAGAACTTTGTGTCTCCCAAATTCAGTGAGCCACCCCACCTCCCAACCAAGGGAGGTCCACCAGCCAATTGCTTGATTGTCTCATTTGAAGTCTGACTTTAGTTGTGTATCACAGATGAGTCCTCTAGACCAGTGATTTTCAACCTTTTTTGAGCCGCGGCACATTTTTTACATTTACGAAACCCTGGGGCACATTGAGCAAGGGGGGGGCGGCTAAAAAAAGTTTGGACAAAAAAATCCTCTCTCTCTCTCTTCCTCCCCTTCACTCTATTTCTTTCTCCCTCCCTCTTTCTCTCCCTTCCTTCCTCTTTCTTTCTCTCTCTCTCCATCCCTCTTTCTTTCTCTTCCTTCCTTCCTCTCTTTTTTGCTCTCTTCTCCCTCCCTCCCTCCCTCTATGTCTTTCTCTTTCTCTCTTTTCCTCCCTCTCTTTCTCTCTCTCTCTCTTTCTTTCTCTTGTTTTCTCTCTCTCTCTTGTTCTCTTTCTAGCTCTCTCACGCTCTCTCTCTCGCTTTCTTTCTCTCTTGCTTTCTCTCTCTCTTGCTTTCTTTCTCTCTTTTTTTCTCTCTCTTGCTTTTTTTCTCTCTGAGCTTCGCGGCACACCTGACCATGTCTCGCGGCACACTAGTGTGCCCCGGCACACTGGTTGAAAAACACTGCTCTAGACCAGTGATGGCAGATGTGGTTGGTAAATCCACAGTAACTGAATTAAAAAATGCCTGGGATAAACATAGATCCATCCTAAGATAAAATACAAAAAAATAGTATAAGGGCAGACTAGATGGACCATGAGGTCTTTTTCTGCCGTCAGTCTTCTATGTTTCTATGGCAACATAGAAGTTGGGAAATAGGACATCTCTGGCCTCCAGAGGTCCTCCGAGGGGGCAGGGGTAGCTGTTTCCGCCCTGCCCGGGGGGCATTAAATTACGGGTGTGGGCACTTGTGGATGCACGACAGGGTGCGCATAGGCCCTGTCGGCACCCAAGGGAAAAAAGGTTCGCCATCACTACTGTAGACCAAAACTTGGCAACTTTTTAAGACTTGTGCAACTCTTAGAATTCTGGGAGTTGAAGTCCACATATCTTAAAGTTACCAAGTTTGAAGACTTCGGTTCTAGACCCAGACCATTCATGTTTATTTCAAACAAGTCGTTCCCAACGTGGGGCTCACACCAGTATTGGGTTCCTTACGGGTACGCAGGAAGCAAAATTTCACCGGGAATCATGCGCCCATCCACTGGTCACCCAGAGCTATATGCGAATCGCACCAGTAGCAGCAGCAAGTAGGAACCCCCGTCTGGCCCACACCTCGGGGGGGGGGGGGGCAATTTGATTTTTAATGAGCGTAATTGGAACTTTGTTTAAACCAAGTTAATGGCCTTTTAGGCTTCCTCCAGGTGAGTAGGAGTTCACTTTTTGAATAATAAGAAATATATGCAGTTTTGAATAGTAAGAAATATATGCAGTTCGACTACTGCAATGCTCTCTACATGGGGCTACCTTTGAAGAGTGTTCGGAAACTTCAGATGATGCAGAATGCGGCCGCGAGAGCAATCATGGGCCTCCCCATATATGCCCATGTATCATCAACGCGGCCTGCACTGGCTGCCGATCAATTTCCAGTCACAATTCAAAGTGTTGGTTATGACCTATAAAGCCCTACATGGCATTGGACCAGAATACCTCCGAGACTGCCTTCTGCAGCACGAATCCCAGTGGCCCATTAGGTCTCACAGTTGGCCTTCTCCGAGTCCCGTCGACTAAACAATGCGGGACCCAGGGGAAGAGCCTTCTCTGTGGCAGCCCCGGCCCTCTGGAACCAACTCCCCCCAGAGATTAGGATTGCCCCCCCTCCTCCCCTTTCATAAGTTATTAAAAACTCATGTTTGCCACCAGGCATGAGGAAATTGAGACACCCCCCAATTCTCAAGGTTGGTGTATGGTTTGATTGGATTGTGTGATTATTTTATTATAAGGGTTTTAAACTATTTTTAATAATAGGACTTGTTGTGAACCACCCCGAGTCTTCAGAGAGGGGCGGCATACAATATAATAAATTATTATTATTATTAATTATATGTGGGTTTTAGAGAGGCGTAGATGGGGCGTGGCCCCCCAAAAGGTGGCAAACCACTGCTCTTAGACCCAAACACAAGAAAGCCGTAACAGCTCAGTGACGCTCCCTTTTGCACCCCACACAACAGTCTTCTTCCACGGACAGTTCTGAAGTTATCTTTGAAAATCAAAACACATTGCGGTTATCTGTAGCACTTCATCGACTTTTATTAAGTTATTAAAATACGACAAATGTGAAAAAACAAAACAAAATCTACCCGTTCATACACACAAAGAAACGGTTTATAAAAACAAGGAGCCTTGGCAGACAGTGTTCTGTACAAAATACTGTTAAGCCGAAGAGCAGCATGGTTATTCTGCCTCTGAAACTCTCGAGGGGCTCAACACACCCAAACACAAACGGGCTTACTAGCAGGAGCTCTCTCAATTTGCACTTATTGCTTCTTACGTGAGGGACCTTTAAACTTTGCTGCAGCAGTACCACCTTAAAGGGCTCAACTCCCATTTAGCATCTGCACAGCTATACACATTCATACATGTGCATACATACATGTGTATATGTACACACACACACAATCTATAAACACACACACACTCACACATACATACAGATGCTGGATTATATATATATATAATCTCAGTATTTATATTTGGTCCTCAGAAACTATTTGGGTTTTCAGAAAGCCAAATACCTGTGTGGAATAAAAACTGTTTATAAGCACTTGTGATTTGCGAGACGTACTTTGAGCCTGGTGAGAGAACGCAACCCTCAGACACTCTTGGTAACCAATAAAACCAAGAAATGCACCCCTTCCACCAAAATCACCTTTAGCCAGTGAAAACGTGACTCCGAGTACTTAATTCCATAAGCTATTAAAAAGCCACTGTGGCTGCTAACACTTGGTTCGGAAAAGCAAATTTTGCAAAACTAACCCACTACTGTGGCCATGACTCATAGATAAATTAAGACAGGGGGCAAGTTGGAATCTACTTAGGGGTTACAAGCCAACGTAATTCACAATATTAAGTGGTAAGGATTTAATTTAATTGATCTTGGATGGCCACATGTATAAACTGTGGATTGTCTGAGTAAGACCGACCACAAATGGCCCAAGGATGAATTTTCAGGCGTTGACACCCAAAAGGCACCACATTTATTTCTTGAAAGAAGAAATAAAACAACCACCACTTATAGAAGCACCAAGATAGCTAAGGAAGTTTTGCCTAATCCTATTTGACAGCTTAGCAAGTGGATACAAACATTGATATGAAAACTGTCACTTTCTTGGCAGGGTAGAAGGTGGCCTAAATTGGGAGTGGCCAACCACGGCCACCTTTAAGACCTGTGGACTTCAACTTCCAGAATTCCCCAGCCAGCACGCAGGGAAATTCTGGGAGTTGAAATCCAGAGGCATTAAAAGTGGCCAAGTCCGGACAGCCCTAGCCTATGTGGATCAAGGATCAGCGGGGGAAAATTCTGACAGCACGATTAAATTGGATTGAGGCACACACAGAAGTGTCGCTTGGTCAAGCAGCAACCAATTTCCTCTATGGGAGGGTTGCCAATACTCAGGGCCCGGGGCCCGAATCTGGCCCACAGGATGCTCAGATTTGGCCCATGGGGGTCTCCCTGGAAAGTGAAGGACGAGCCCACAGCGCTTGTGCCAGCAAAAATGGAAATTGCGAGGGCTGCGGGTTGCCCTCCCGAGCTCCGTTTTCGCTAGCAAAGGGTTGCAGGAGGCCGTTGCAGCCAAAAACGGAGCTCGTGAGTCCATTTTTGCTGGCCAAGCGTTCAGGCTGCCACAGGTGCCCTGATACAAGTGACCATCAAGCTGGCTATGCCCCCTGGCCCCCCACCCCAAGGCCAAACATGACCCTGATGCGGCCCTCAATGAAGCAGAATTTGACAACCCTGCTCTATGGGCATGTGTGCAATCCCTGGATTAATATTGGGATTTAAGCATCAACTGAGATTAGTGGTGGCCATTTGCACATTTGGGGCCTCTGCTTAGATGCTCGCTTCCTGCGCCACGCATCTTGTAAACAATCTCAGAGAGTCAAACACTGAAGGGATTTCATATCGCTCTTCCAAGCTCTTTCATATCCCATTCTCAACACCAACAAGCTCAGCAGAATCTGCTATCGAGGCCAAACGAAGGACCTGCCCTTAAAAGGCGCTTACAAAAATACACTTGGGCCCCAGAGCTTCACCTGCCACTTAATGGTATCTTGAGGCTTTAAGTGTAGGCTAGACACGGTGCCATGATTCCTATGAAACGTCTCACCCTCTAATCAAGGCCTTTCAGGTTGCATGGGGATCCCGAAGAGCTAGCAATTATAACTCTTATTATTAAAAGAGAAATTTCCTGACAATGTCCAGAGGCGTGGACTTTGCGGAGTTCTTCTCACAGAAGAAAGTGGTCGAACGTTGGAGGAGTTGTAAGCTGGTCCGCCCCGAGGGTCAGTAACCTTTTTCGACAAAGCACGGGCATGATTGAACCAAGAAAGTCAACCCAAATTTGATACTAAAAAGCTTTCCTTGACTTGGATAATAGGATGGGTTAGTTAAACCTTGATCCCTTTTCAGACAATCGGCTTGCAAATCTCTCCTAAAACATAATGAACTGAACAGCACAAAACTTTACAATGGGAGGGGGAGGGAATGGATGAGGACGGTGATGAAAAGGCACAAACATATTACATGTTAGGGATGGAGCAGGTGTTTTGGGCAGATTCCAAATTCCAAAGCTCTTCAGGCCAAAGTCTTAGAATTGGGAACAATACCATTGAAGGCTCAAGGAGTCTTCAAACTCCACGTTTTGGTCAGAGAAGACCTGGCATGACATCAAGTTTTTGAAAGTTGCAGATTTGTCTGATATCCCATTTGGGAGGTTTGGCACACATATCAAGATTTGGCATTCTACGAAACCATGGATTGGAAATGATCCAATTTAGCATTCAAATGCCCAACAACTACATTCAACGGACAAGGAAACTCTGGGTGGAACTGGACGACGACACAAACCAAAACCAGCACTGGGCTTTGCTTTCCTGTAAAGCAGGAATGCAACTTTGGCCACTTGTGGACTTCAACTCCCAGAATTCCCCAACCAGGATGGCTGGATGGAGACTTATGCAAGTTTGAAGTCCACAGGTCTTAAAATTGCCAGGTTTGGGGGACCCCTGTGGTAAAGAGACTCAGGTTTATTTTACTGCTGGATTGCTATCGATCAGATGTCTACAGGGTCTTCTAGGGTAGCTACAAATACCCAAAAGGCAGCCTTTGAAACATTGGTCTTCTCCAGCCCCAGGTAATTTTAGGTGTGGTTTCTTCAAAGGGCTTGTTGTAGTTGTGAGCGATGCCCTTCTATTGTTATTTTTACCTTTATGCATGATGCTATAGTCAAAGGAATAGGATAGAGAATTGACACCACCAGGAGAAACACCAGAAGAAAAAAAACCAGATGTCCATACTGTAGGGAGCGTACATCAGGATTTGGGGAAGATGCTACTGAAACGGACTTAAAACAACACCCCAATGGCAACATGTGCAACAGCAAAAATAGTAGGATTAATATCTCACGTCAAAAACAGGTTGTTAGAGAATCACTCCAGATCTCAAAGTAACTGGCTAAAATAAGTTCCTATCTCAACATTGGCCTTTTTGACCATATTGAAAGCCGTCAAGTATTGAAGTCACAGCTGCTGTAACTGATCTGGATTAATTGATGCCAAGAACATGATGGCAGCCTGCCACCCCCCCACCATGGGCGCAACCTCAGGGTTGCGGCACTTTCCCGTGGGCGCCTGTCAAGGGAGGAGGTGGATGAGCAGGTGCTGAATGTCCAGAGCAAGAGTAGCAGCTACTATGTGGAGTGGAACCCCAATAATGTGAAGACCGCCGAATGTGACATCCTTCCTCGTGGTCTTAAGATCTCAGCCACCTTCATTGACAACGGCAACGCCATCCAGGGACATCTTGGAGCAGTTCACAGCCAGGTTCTGCCACGAGGCTTTCCTGCTGGGGAGGGTATGGAAGAGATGGAGCTCACGGAGGCCGAGAGCAACCTGAACGGCCTGGTTTCCGAATACCAGCAGTGCCAGGATGCGACATCTGAGGAAGAGGAGGCGTTTGAGGAGGAAGCTGAAGAAGCGGCAGCTTAGACTGGGTTGGGGAGTCACACACCTGTTTATTTCTGTCCAAACGTGTTGCAAACTTTACTTGTTCGAGGCCCTAGTTTACGTATGCTGCGTTGCCTTTAATGTCACCTGTATGATCCTGTATGGACATTAAACACGCCTGATTTTTTTAAAAAATTGATCTGGATCAATTTTAAAAGATAATGTGAAAAATCATTTGATAGCGAACCCCTTTGGCCTTCGTCTTGTCAAGTAGGAATCAAATTAATACGCCCGTCTTATTGTTTGGAAAACTTCGTGAAGCTCCAGCGTTGTCCTTCGAGAACAGTTTCACACCAGGGCTGGTGAGGCCAATCTAAGGTTAAAAATCCCATGCCTGTCTAGGTCAAACCCCCCCCCCCTTTGCAGGGGGCTTCGCAGTTCCCAGGTTCATATTGGCAACAACAACAACAACCCAGAGCCTTGGTGATCTTTCGGGTGAGGACGTATCCTGAGGTCCTCTCCTTGACATTTCTAGCTCAATAAATAAAGAGAAAGAGAAACGTTCACTGCATCCCAGAGAAGTGGCACACAGCCTTCACATAGGTGGGCACCGAGATGTGGCACCTGTGCATTTTGTCAGGCCTGCTACCCATGTTACTCTAGGACAGTGTTTCCCAACCTTGGCGACTTGAAGGTATTTGGACTTCAACTCCCAGAATTCCCCAGCCAGCGAATGCTGGCTGGGGAATTCTGGGAGTTGAAGTCCAGATATCTTCAAGTGGCCAAGGTTGGGAAACATTGCTCTAGGAAACAAGTAACCCTTAAAATTGATTTACAACAAGATTTCCAACAAGATTCGGTAAGCCGGGGGGGAAAAGGGAACAGCAGCAGCTTTTTAAAAAAATTCGAGGTCCAAAACATTCTTTTGTGCTTCCCAGTTAGGGTAGGGAGGAAAAAAGTGAAGCTCTACTGTGTCACGAGCCAAAAAGGACCTTTTTAACGTAGGAGATGGTTAAGTTATCATAGAGCATCTCAATGTGTTCGCTTCCTGGCAGCTCGTAGAGGAACACTTTCTGTTCCTGCTGATCTATCCACTTCTGGCACTGTAAGGCGCTTTCTAAGTTGACCGTCCCATCTCCGTTCCCGTAAAAGATCTTCGGCTCTTTATCTGGCAAGCTGTCGTAGAAGAAGGACTCCGGGGTGCTGACGTTGGTGCCGTAAAGGCAATGCGTGCGCACGCCGGGGGGCTTCATGCTGTAAATCAAAGCTTCTGTCGCTTTCCTCATCAGCCAACCGTCTTCGAAACCGATGTCCGCGTAGAACTTCTGGAAATCCCGGATGGTGTAGTTGGCGGAAGGCGTGCTGACGAAGATCTTCTCCGGGGACCAGGTGTAATTGTACGGGAGCAGCCAGCTGGTGGAAACGGCGGACCGTTGCTGGTCCCTGATCTTGAAGGAGCTGATCACGGGAATCCGATTGTTGTCCCCTGTGACATTAAAGCAAGGAACAAGATTAGGAATTGGGAGGATCACAAACAGGTGAATTCAAGTTTAAGCAGCATATTTCCTAAGAAATTACATAAGGACTCGTTCCTCAACAAATAATGATGCAAAAGTTTGATAGAACAAGCACACTGAGAAATGTGGCTGTCCTTCAAAAATGGTAATAATAATAATAATAATAATAATTATTATTATTATTATTATTATTATTATTATTATTATTATTTATTGGATTTGTATGCCACCCCTCTCCGTAGACTCGGGGCGGCTAACAACAATAATAAAAACAGCATGTGACAATCCAATAATAAAACAACTAAAAACCCTTATAATAAAACCAAACATACACACAAACTTACCATGCATAACTTGTAATGGCCTAGGGGGAGGGAATATCTCAACTCCCCCATGCCTGGTGGTATAAATGAGTCTTGAGTAGTTTACGAAAGACAGGGAGGGTGGGGGCAATTCTAATCTCCGGGGGGCCCGCCAAATCTAATCTAATCCCTATCAGTATTTTCTTTCTGAGAAGAGAGACCTGGGGTGGCACAGCGGGTAGAGTGCTCTACTGCAGGCCACTGAAGCTGACTGTAGATCTGAAGGTCAGCGGTTCAAATCTCATCACCGTCTCAAGGTTGACTCAGCCTTCCATCCTTCCGAGGTGGGAAAAATGAGGACCAGGATTGTGGGGCAATAGTCTGGCTCTGTTAAAAAGTGCTATTGCTAACATGTTGTAAGCCGCCTTGAGTCTATAGGAGAAGGGCGGCATAAAAATTGAATAAATAAATAAATATATCAGATGAGTTTTGAAGATATGTTTGATAGCATCTTATCGAGACCGTTTCCCAAAACACTGACAGGGCAAGGCATTAGTACACAAAATGAGAGCAAATCCCACCATCTCATACTGATGATGTTTGCCTAGTGTGGTAATAAAAAGTTTGCAAGGAAAAACAACCAAGTCTGGGGAGCGCTAAGGATCTCACATTATCTTACCTAAATTTCCTCATCTCTAAGATTAGGAAAAGCATCACTGGATGTGTGATTAATGATCAGTGACGCCTCAAAATGACAGACTCCATCAAGAACTCAAAAACACTTTTGCTTTCTTGAGATACGTGCCTTCTTTTTATGGGTGTTTCTGGGCATTTCCATCTTTGAAGTACAGATAGTCCTCAGTTTACAACAGTTCATTTAGCAACTGTGTGAAATTATAATGGAACTAAAAAAAAGTGACTTAGGACCATTTTTTTATACTTATGACTATTGCAGTACCCTTAGTCACCTGATCAAAATTCAGATGATTGGCAACTTGGCTATTTAAGACATATTATTCCCCAGATTACTCTCTGAGGACCAAAGTATGCGGAACATATCCAGTGGTGTACCAGAGTCCCCTATCCATTAAAACCCACCTACCTGATGCCAGCACTCGGAAGGCTTTAGCTACTCCTCCCCACGGCGCCCCCAAGGAGATAAAGTCCCTGATGTATTTGTCTTTCCATTCCTGGGGCTGATGGCTGAGGAAGTACAGAGAATACATGTTCCCCATGCTGTGGGCAATTAGGACCACCGGCTGGCCATAGTCTTCGTACATGACCTCGATCATCTTCTGGAGAGCTTCAAAATAGTCTCCGTTCTCATCTGCAAGGACAAAGACAGCGGAGTTATTTTGTTTGTTTGGATTTCTATGCCGCCCTTCTCCGCAGACTCAGGGAAAGGAGGAAGTCATTATCTCCGTGCGGTTTAAAAACCTTTAGAAACATAGAAGATTGACGGCAGAAAAAGACCTCCTGGTCCATCTAGTCTGTCCTGTATTTTATCTTAGGATGGATATATGTTTATCCCCAGGCATGTTTACATTCAGTGACTGTGGATTTACCAACCACGGTTTGCTGGAAGTTTGTTCCATGCATCTACTACTCTTTCAGTAAAATAATATTTTCCCACGTTCCTTCTGTTCTTTCCCCCAACTAACCTCAGTTTGTGCCCCCTTGTTCTGGTGTTCACTTTCCTGTTAAAAACACTTCCCTCCTGAACCTTATTTAACCCTTGAACATATTTAAATGTTTCGATCATGTCCCCCCCTTTCCCTTCTGTCCTCCAGACTGTACAGATTGAGTTCATTAAGTCTTTCCTGATACGTTTTATGCTTAAGACCTTCCACCATTTTTGCAGCCTGTCTTTGAACCCGTTCAATTTTATCAATATCTTTTTGTAGGCGAGGTCTTGGTTGACCTGTCAATACATTACTAACTTTCAGACTGACTGTTGCACAAGCTGAAACTTGCCAGGGAAAGGATGCAAGAATTATTAATAGTGCAATGGTTTGTTTCAGGCTAGCTTCATATGTTAATGAACAGGTTCTGCCCAGGGAAATGTAAGAAAAGTAAGCAGTTTAACCTGTCATTCAGTGAATCAATTGATCAATCATTCACAAAACACTTCCAGGGATGTTGCTCAAGTTCTGAATTAGTTATTTGCTAATTAAGTAACTCCTTCTAATTTGGGAGATGTCTTTACCTGGGACTCAAAATATCCCATTTAATTATCACTTTAAGAAATCGGTTGGAAGTTTAAAGGTAAAGGTTCCCCTCGCACGTATGTGCTAGTTTGTTCTCAACTCTAGGGGGCGGTGGTCATCGCCGTTTCAAAGCTGAAGAGCATGACTAACTGCAGAAGGTGTATGGAACACTATTACCTTCCCGCCAAAGTGGTCCCCATTTTTCTACTTGCATTTTTTACGTGCTTTCGGCTAGATTGGCAGAAGCTGGGACAAGTAACGGGAGCTCCACCAAATTGCTGATCTTTGGATCAACAAGCTCAGGGTCAAACTTTAAGCTTGGCAGCTTTAAGCTTTGAGGACTTCAACTCCCAGAATTCTCCAGCCAGCAGGGGGAATTCTGGGAGTTGAAATCCACAGATCTTGAAAGTTGCCTTGGTGAGAGATCCCTGGTCCTAAATGAAGGAATCATTTCCTCCTTTCTCACCACAAATATCTCCAGAGTTGATCCCATGATTTGAGGGCAAGATGTTGCAACTGTAGCTGATATAAGTGCAACACACCCAAAATATATATATATATATATGTAACAGTATATATTTACACAATGACTTTATGAAGGATATGCACTCTAGCACATTTTCAGGGAGGCCCTAAAGTTAATCTTGATTTCCACAATATTTATAAAACTATGAAGACATACTTGCATTTCATCTTCTGATATAATCACAGAATAAGGATGAAGTCTGGGTAAGACTTCAGTGCTTTCCTTAATTTCTGACACTCCCTTCGGGGAATAACAATCACAGAAGTGAAACCAGACACTTCTGATAAAAACTAATTTTGAACATTCTTTTTTAGAACTGCAAAGTTTTTATTCGTTACACAACCACCTTTAACTAATTTAGCATTAAAGGCCCAACAGTTTTGAGCCCAATGTGAATGTCTATTTTAAAAAGAATGATATTCATGTATCTTGTAAATGGATTTATTTAGTTTTTGTGTTTTTTAAAAAAAACCTTGTTATTTATTTATTTATTTATTTATTTATTTAGTTAGTTAGTTAGTTAGTTAGTTAGTTAGTTAGTTAGTTAGTTAGTTAGTTAGTTAGTTATTAGATTTGTATGCTGCCCCTCTCCGTAGACTTGTTGGGTGATATTTTAAAGCAGGAATTATTCATACTTTTTAGTAATAGCACTGCACACATTCTTTTCGTTATTTCTATTATTGCAGTGTGATTGTTTAAAACTGTAACAATTTATACCACAAACACTGGCAGAGTTTTGTCAGTGTACTGTTTTCTGAAAGTTTCTGCCTGAAGTTTATAAGGTAAAGGTTCCTCCTCACCACAATACAGTGCTCAGTTGCTCCTGACTTTAGGGGGCAGTGTTCATCTCTATATTCTAAGCCCAAGAGCCAGCACTGCTCTGATGACAATTCCGTGGTCATGTGGCCAGCATGACTAAATGCCAAAGGTGCACTAGAAACACTGTTACCTTCCCACCAAAGTGGTCCCCTATTTTTCTACTTGGATTTTTTTACTTACTTTCAAATTGCTAGCTTGTAATGACATGTAATGAGAGCTCACTCCACTATACTAGGATTCAAACCACTCGAACTGCCGACCCTTTCTTCGATCAATAAAGTCATCGTCTTAGCCACTGAGCCATCGTATCCCCTCTGAAGTTCATAAGTCTAAGTAAAATCTAAGTAAAATCCTGCCATAGCTAGAGGTAATAACAAGCAGGAAGAGGGAGATTGTGATCCCGCTATATAGAGTGCTGGTGAGACCACATTTGGAATACTGTGTTCAGTTCTGGAGACCTCACCCTACAAAAAGATATTGGACAAAATTAGAACACGGGTCCAAAGACGGGCTACCAAGAATGGTGGAAGGTCTTAAGCAGAAAACGTATCAGGAAAGACTTAATGAACTCAAATCTGTATAGTCTGGAGGACAGAAGGAAAGGGGGACATGATCGAAACATTTAAATATGTTAAAAGGGTTAAATAAGGTCCAGGAGGGAAGTGTTTTAATAGGAAAGTGAACACAAGAACAACGGGGACACAATCTGAAGTTAGTTGGGGGAAAGATCAAAAGCAACATGAGACAAATATATTTTACTGAAAGAGTAGTAGATCCTTGGAACAAACTTCAGCAGACGTGGTAGATAAACATCCACCAGTAACTGAGTTTAAACATGCTGGGACTAAACATAGATGCATCCTAAGATAAAATACAGGAAATAGCATGAGGGCAGACGAGATGGACCAGGAGGTCTTTTTCTGCCGTCAGACTTCTATGTTTCTATGTTTCTATCAAGGAGCCGGACACGGGTCGCGCCTCTCACGGTCCCCTCTTTCCTTCCTGCAGGAACAATAACCATGGCTTTACTGGAGAACCCTCAGCCTGGGAAGCGTCTCTACCTCATCAAACTTGCTGCATCCAACGAAGTGGGCGAAGGGCCTTTTTCTAGCGCGGTGGAACTTGTGGTGCTGCCAAAGGAGCCCTCGGAGGCAAAACCAGAGGCCAAAAACGCCTGGATTCCGCAGAAGGCAAGTTTGATTGAGGTAGACGCTCCCAGGCTGAGGTTCTCCAGTAAAGCACATGGTTATTGTTCCTGCAGGAAGGAAAGAGGGACCGTGAGAGGCCGACCGTGTCCGGCTCCTTGGATAGAAACATAGAAACATAGAAGTCTGACGGCAGAAAAAGACCCTCCTGGTCCATCTCGTCTGCCCTCATGCTATTTCCCTGTATTTTATCTCTAGGATGGCATCTATGTTTATCCCAGGCATGTTTAAACTCAGTTACTGTGGATTTATCTACACGTCCTGCTGGAAGTTTGTTCCAAGGATCTACTACTCTTTCAGTAAATAATATTTTCTCATGTTGCTTTTAGATCTTTCCCCCAACTAACTTCAGATTGTGTCCCCCTTGTTCTTGTGTTCACTTTTCCTATTAAAAACACTTCCCTCCTGGACCTTATTTAACCCTTTAACATATTTAAATGTTTCGATCATGTCCCCCCTTTCCCTTCTGTCCTCCAGACTATACAGATTGAGTTCATTAAGTCTTTCCTGATACGTTGTTCTGCTTAAGACCTTCCACCATTCTTGTAGCCCGTCTTTGGACCCGTTCAATTTTGTCAATATTCTTTTGTAGGCTGAGTGTCTCCAGAACCTGAACACAGTATTCCAAATGTGGTCACACCAGCACTCTATATAGCGGGATCACAATCTCCCTCTTCCTGACTTGTTTATACCTCTAAGCTATGCAGATTTTACTTAGATTTTACTTAGACTTATGAACTTCAGAGGGGATACGATGGCTCAGTGGCTAAGACGATGACTTTATTGATCAGAAAGGTCGGCAGTTCAGTGGTTTGAATCCCTAGTATAGTGGAGTGAGCTCTCATTACATGTCATTACAAGCCTAGCAATTTGAAAGTAAGTAAAAAAATCCAAGTAGAAAAATAGGGACCACTTTGGTGGGAAGGTAACAGTGTTCTATGCACCTTTTGGCATCTTAGTCATGCTGGCCACATGACCACGGAATTGTCATCAGACAGTGCTGGCTCTTGGGCTTAGAAATAGAGCATGAACACTGCCCCCTAAAGTCAGGAACAAACTAGCACGTATGTGTGAGAGGAACCTTTCCTTATAAACTTCAGGCAGAAACTTTCAGAAAACAGTACCACTGACAAAACTCTGCCAGTTTTGCGTGGTATAATTGTTACAGTTTTAAACAATCACACCTGCAATAATAGAAATAACGAAAAGAATGTGTGCAGTGCTAATTACTAAAAATATGAATAATTCCTGCTTTTAAAATATCACCCAACAAGTCTACGGAGAGGGCAGCATACAAATCTAATAACTAACTAACTACTAACTAACTAACTAACTAACTAACTAACTAACTAACTAACTAACTAACTAACTAAATAAATAAAATAAATAAATAAATAATAACAAGGTTTTTTTTTAAAAAACACAAAAACTAAAATAAATCCATTTACAAGATACATGAATATCATTCTTTTTAAAATAGACATTCACATTGGGCTCAAAACTGTTGGGCCTTTAATGCTAAATTAGTTAAAGGTGGTTGTGTAACGAATAAAAACTTTGCAGTTCTAAAAAGAATGTTCAAAATTAGTTATTATCAGAAGTGTCTGGTTTCACTTCTAATAAAACTAATTTTGAACATTCTTTTTTAGAACTGCAAAGTTTTTATTCGCTTACACAACCACCTTTAACTAATTTAGCATTAAAGGCCCAACAGTTTTGAGCCAATGTGAATGTCTATTTTAAAAAGAATGATATTCATGTATCTAGTAAATGGATTTATTTAGTTTTTGTGTTTTTTAAAAAAAACCCTTGTTATTTATTTATATATTTATTTATTTATTTAGTTAGTTAGTTAGTAGTTAGTTAGTTAGTTAGTTAGTTAGTT